>NC_143024.1:7162500-7187500 GCF_057628025.1 Oncorhynchus mykiss
TCCCCTAACTGCTATGACTACACAGAATGTTCCCCTAACTGCTATGACTACACATAATGTTCCCCTAACTGCTATGACTACACAGAATGTTCCCCTAACTGCTATGACTACATAGAATGTTCCCCTAACTGCTATGACTACACAGAATGTTCCCCTAACTGCTATGACTACACAGAATGTTCCCCTAACTGCTATGACTACATAGAATGTTCCCCTAACTGCTATGACTACACAGAATGTTCCCCTAAAGGCTATGACTACACAGAATGTTCCCCTAACTGCTATGACTACACAGAATGTTCCCCTAACTGCTATGACTACACAGAATGTTCCCCTAACTGCTATGACTACACAGAATGTTCCCCTAACTGCTATGACTACACAGAATGTTCCCCTAACTGCTATGACTACACAGAATGTTCCCCTAACTGCTATGACTACATAGAATGTTCCCCTAAAGGCTATGACTACACATAATGTTCCCCTAACTGCTATGACTACACAGAATGTTCCCCTAACTGCTATGACTACACAGAATGTTCCCCTAAAGGCTATGACTACACATAATGTTCCCCTAAAGGCTATGACTACACAGAATGTTCCCCTAACTGCTATGACTACATAGAATGTTCCCCTAAAGGCTATGACTACACAGAATGTTCCCCTAAAGGCTATGACTACACAGAATGTTCCCCTAAAGGCTATGACTACACAGAATGTTCCCCTAACTGCTATGACTACACAGAATGTTCCCCTAACTGCTATGACTACATAGAATGTTCCCCTAAAGGCTATGACTACACAGAATGTTCCCCTAAAGGCTATGACTACACAGAATGTTCCCCTAACTGCTATGACTACACAGAATGTTCCCCTAACTGCTATGACTACACAGAATGTTCCCCTAACTGCTATGACTACACAGAATGTTCCCCTAACTGCTATGACTACACAGAATGTTCCCCTAACTGCTATGACTACACATAATGTTCCCCTAACTGCTATGACTACACAGAATGTTCCCCTAACTGCTATGACTACACAGAATGTTCCCCTAACTGCTATGACTACACAGAATGTTCCCCTAACTGCTATGACTACACAGAATGTTCCCCTAACTGCTATGACTACACAGAATGTTCCCCTAACTGCTATGACTACACATAATGTTCCCCTAACTGCTATGACTACACAGAATGTTCCCCTAAAGGCTATGACTACACATAATGTTCCCCTAACTGCTATGACTACACATAATGTTCCCCTAACTGCTATGACTACACAGAATGTTCCCCTAACTGCTATGACTACACATAATGTTCCCCTAACTGCTATGACTACACAGAATGTTCCCCTAACTGCTATGACTACATAGAATGTTCCCCTAACTGCTATGACTACACAGAATGTTCCCCTAAAGGCTATGACTACACAGAATGTTCCCCTAACTGCTATGACTACACAGAATGTTCCCCTAAAGGCTATGACTACACAAAATGTTCCCCTAACTGCTATGACTACACAGAATGTTCCCCTAACTGCTATGACTACACAGAATGTTCCCCCTAATAGCTATGACTACACATGATGTTCCCCTAATGGTTTTGACTGCATAGAATGTTCCCCTAATAGCTATGACTACACAGAATGTTCCCCTAACTGCTATAACTACACAGAATGTTCCCCTAATGGCTACGACTGCACAGAATGTTCCCCTGATGACGATGACTACACAGAATGTTCCCCTAACTGCTATAACTACACAGAATGTTTCCCTGATGGCTATGACTACACAGAATGTTCCCCTAACTGCTATGACTACAGAGAATGTTCCCATAATGGCTATGACTACACAGAATGTTCCCCTAACTGCTATGACTACACAGAATGTTCCCCTAACTGCTATGACTACATAGAATGTTCCCATAATGGCTATGACTACACAGAATGTTCCCCTAACTGCTTTGACTACACAGAATGTTCCCCTAACTGCTATGACTACATAGAATGTTCCCCTAAAGGCAATGACTTCACAGAATGTTCCCCTAACTGCTTTGACTACACATAATGTTCCCTTGATGGCTATGACTACATAGAATGTTCCCCTAAAGGCAATGACTTCACAGAATGTTCCCCTAACTGCTATGACTACACAGAATGTTCCCATAATGGCTATGACTGCATATTATATTTGGCCAATGTACACCAAGTGGTCTTTTCAGCCTGCTATGTTTGGTTGAGTCATGAGAATTGTACATTTGACCAACATTCAGACCTGGACTGCACCTCTGTACTTACTGTATGTAGCCTAACGAAGTCTGTATTGTGGCAAATCACCTCAGCTGTTCTCTCAACACAGACGTATCTCATTAGAGTGTTGTCCTTTCTCTGCTTCTCTTTATTGGAGAGACAACCAGGTCTAGCCATGGAGGTCTTCAGTAAAAGGCTTGACTTCGTCGTCCCCTGACCTGGGTTCCTCCTGGTTCCTCGCTGACCATCTAAGGTGCTGTCAGACTCTCAGAGAGACGCAATATCATTATATAATTACAGGTTGTGACAGCCAGAGATACACAACAGGGGGTTCCCCCCTTTCCACACCACAACTATAGCACATACCCTTTAATGTTACCCGACAGGCGCTCTCAACCGTGCTAGCTGGGTCTTTCCTAAGGAAACATTCATTATGTCAACACTGCTACCAACCAACCGTGGATGTTACCATGTGTGGCCCTGTCTGTGCTAGCACTGAAACAGGGAAGAAAGGGGGGGGGGGGGGGGTGTAAACGTTAACCTGTACGGACTTGTGTACTACAGGATGTAGCTAATGCCCTCTTCACCAGACGTAATATCAAGTGATACGGCTTCCTCCTTAGGCCATGCATATAGGTCACGTCTACCCTACTGAAGAGCAGCTAGCTGGCCCGTCATGGCTCAAGTCGGTTGGTGCTGTTTCACAACAGGCTATGAGGTAGTTATACATGAAGGAGTAATCTGGCATCACAACGGCTGAAGACACAGGAAGTGACAGTTGGGGTGACAGCTCAGGGAGAGAGTATGGATGTGTCCCAAATGAGATCCTTCGTAGAGTAGGGCCCATAGGGCTTTGGTCAAAAGTAGTGCACTATATATGGAATAGGGTGCCATTTTGGTCAAAAGTAGTGCACTATATACGGAATAGGGTTTCATTTAGGATACAGACAGACTGGGTTTGTTTCCCTCTGGAAGCATATCTGTGCCTCTTCTTATGAAGTATTACCAAACAGTGTCTTGGGTAACTTTCTCCTGGAACAATAGACAGAATTCATCACATCAAAGCAATTTCCTTTTAAATCATTATTTTCTGTAAAATGCCAAAAGGATAAGTACCCAAAGTATGAATGTCTGGTCTTTATGTGCAGTTGGTGTAGTGATGAGGTCGGGTTAGGGTAGTGATGAGGTAGGTTTAGGGTAGTGATGAGGTTGGGTTAGGGTAGTGAGGAGGTAGTTGATAGTGATGAGGTAGGTTTAGGGTAGTGATGAGGTCGGTAGGTAGTGATGAGGTCGGTTGGTAGTGATGAGGTCGGGTTAGGGTAGTGATGAGGTAGGGTTAGGGTAATGATGAGGTAGGGTTAGGGTAGTGAGGAGGTCAGTTGATAGTGATGAGGTAGGTTTAGGGTAGTGATGAGGTCGGTAGGTAGTGATGAGGTAGGGTTAGGGTAGTGATGAGGTCGGTTTAGGGTAATGATGAGGTAGGGTTAGGGTAGTGATGAGGCAGGGTTAGGGTAGTGATGAGGTCGGTTGGTAGTGATGAGGTCAGGTTAGGGTAGTGATGAGGTAGGGTTAGGGTAATGATGAGGTAGGGTTAGGGTAGTGATGAGGTCGGTTGGTGGTGATGAGGTCGGGTTAGGGTAGTGATGAGGTCGGTTGGTAGTGATGAGGTAGGTTTAAGGTAGTGATGAGGTCGGTTTAGGGTAATGATGAGGTAGGGTTAGGGTAGTGATGAGGTCGGTTGGTCGTGATGAGGTAGGGTTAGGGTAGTGATGAGGTCGGGTGGTAGTGATGAGGTAGGGTTAGGGTAGTGATGAGGTAGGGTTAGGGTAGTGATGAGGTCGGTTGGTAGTGATGAGTTAGGGCTAGGGTAGTGATGAGGTCGGTTGGTAGTGATGAGGTAGGGTTAGGGTAGTGATGAGGTAGGGTTAGGGTAGTGATGAGGTCAGTTGACCCCCCGCTCTCTGTCTGGAATCGACTGCTCCCCTCACCCCCCTGCTCTCTGTCTGAAACGGCTGCTCCACTCACCCCCTCGCTCTCCGTCTGGAACTGCTGCTCCCCTCACCCCCTCTACTTTCTGTCTGGAACGGCTGCTCCCCTCACCCCCTCTACTCTCTGTCTGGAACGACTGCTCCACTCACCCCCCCGCTCTCTGTCTGAAACGTCTGCTCCACTCACCCCCTCTGCTCTCTGTCTGGAGTCGACTGCTCCCCTCACCCCCTCTACTCTCTGTCTAGATTCGACTGCTCCCCTCACCCACTCTGCTCTCTGTCTGGAGTCGACTGCTCCCCTCACCCCCTCTACTCTCTGTCTGGATTCGACTGCTCCCCTCACCCCCTCTGCTCTCTGTCTGGAGTCGACTGCTCCCCTCACCCCCTCTGCTCTCTGGCTGGAGTCGACTGCTCCCCTCACCCCCTCTGCTCTCTGTCTGGAGTCGACTGCTCCCCTCACCCCCTCTGCTCTCTGTCTGGAGTCGACTGCTCCCCTCACACTCACAGGTGTTCAGAGCGCTAACGAGCTCATCTCATTATGTTTTAACAACACAGTAATCATTACTGTGATCTGAATGCTTAATTAATCTACTGATTCATGGAACCTCCTCATTTGGGCAACCCGTCTTACTTACCCGGATGGTAACGGTACTTAGTAAGTAAAACAGAAGACATTTCTATCTACCTGCACATTTACATTTGGTGTCATTTAGCAGACACTCTTATCCAGAGCGACTTACAATTAGTGCGTTCATCTTACGATAACTACGTGAGACAACACATACTTGTCTGCGTGTTGACAGTACACAGATTGGCTTTATTACATTATAATGGTGAATGTATGCTTATGACAAGTTAACGGAGCAGTGTACCTGCAGGCGTTAGGTCATGATTTATTAGAAGAATGTGTTAGTTTATAACCTTTTTAAAGATTGGGGTTATTACTTGTGATTTGATATATGAACATCAACATGAACCCCCAGAAAACCATGTTGTTTCCTCCTATTAAAGCCACTCCATTTAATTGTCTGGATCCTAGACCAGAGAGTACCACAGTATTATGTGTACGAGGCTTTCTACCGCTAGATTGCTATGAACTAAAGGGTAAAGAATCAATAGTCTGTGACAGGTAGTCAATCTCAAATTGAATGTGGAACTTGGTTCGGTTAAGAAACGGAATCTCCCCTGACACTTTCAATCCCTCTCTAGAAGTCATGTCTCCTGGCCGGCCAACAGATTCTCCTAGCCAGCCAATTTAAATGAGTCTGACAAGGAGTGAAGGGGCTGACGCCAACACTAAATAACTTTAAGTCCTGAACAGTCCTGGGTGAAATGGGCTTATAATGACTTGTAGGGAAGCATTTACATGGATGGACGTTGGACGTTGACGGTTTATATGCCTGAAATTCAGAATGAATAGAAAGTCCTTACACGTGTAAAAGTGTCTGGAAGCTCCTGGCTGGTGTTAATGAAAAGCTGTGAAGCGTGCAGAAGGAGTGTCGTCATGGAGGGAAGGAAAGCCATTTGAGTTCTCCATGCACGGTCTACTGGGTGAATCTGGTGACGTGTTTCTGTGTGTTCAATTGAGATATCAGAAATATTGGTTGGGTTGCAAAAAAAACTCTATTAGCTCCAAACAGCTTTAGCATTCAATATCATTGGTCTATTGGCATAAAAAAAACTCTATTAGCTCCAAACAGCTTTAGCATTCAATATCATTGGTCTATTGGCATAAAAAAAAACTCTATTAGCTCCAAACAGCTTTAGCATTCAATATCATTGGTCTATTAGCATTAAAAACCCTCTAATAGCTCCAAACAGCTTTAGCATTCAATATCATTGGTCTATTAGCATTAAAAACCCTCTATTAGCTCCAAACAGCTTTAGCATTCAATATCATTGGTCTATTAGCATTAAAAACCCTCTATTAGCTCCAAACAGCTTTAGCATTCAATATCATTGGTCTATTAGCATAAAAAACCTCTATTAGCTCCAAACAGCTTTAGCATTCAATATCATTGGTCTATTAGCATTAAAAACCCTCTATTAGCTCCAAACAGCTTTAGCATTCAATATCATTGGTCTATTAGCATAAAAAACCTCTATTAGCTCCAAACAGCTTTAGCATTCAATATCATTGGTCTATTGGCATAAAAAACCCTCTATTAGCTCCAAACAGCTTTAGCATTCAATATCATTGGTCTATTGGCATAAAAAACAACCTTCTCCTTTTTGGAATGATACCGGTTGGACTGTTAAGCTGATGTAGTAAGTTCTAAATTCTAGGTTCTTCATTCTAGGTTCTTCATTCTAGGGTTCTTAATTCTAGGTTCCAAATTCTAGGGTTCTTAATTCTAGCTTCTAAACAACACTCCTGTGAGACTTGAACATCGTCAACCTTGAGGACGATCATAAGAACATTCAGTCCCAAATTATCATATAGTCTCAAAACAAATTTGACAAGTTCAGTTCAATCTGTTCCCCTCTCTCCCCAGCTCTATTTTCTCACTGTACTGTAGGCCAGCTGGTTCAGCTGGACAGCTGGAGGCATGGAGGGCCAGGGGACCTGGGGATACAGCCACCCCTGACACCCAACCTTCAGGCCATCCGGCCCGGGAAGAAGAGAGCAGACAGCCACCCCTGACATCCAGGGTGCATACAAAATGGCACCCTATTTCCTGTACAGAGCACTCATTGGCCCTGGACACAAGTAGTAAAAGGGCTCTGGTCAAAATTAGTGCACTATAAAGGAACTAGGGAACCATTTGGAACACAGTCCTAGCCTTCAGGTCCCAGCCACGTCTCAGACAGAGCCAACCCACGTTGTGGCAGCAAGTTGCAGTCTTCACAGCCTCCACCATCTTAACAAGCATCAGAAGGAGAAGGAGGCCTTGCCACTGTCAGTGAGAGCTCTGCCCTGCCCTGGTTAGGGGGCAGTCAGGGGGGCCAGTTATAATTTACAGAACCCCAGGCTGGGGGGTAGATAGGGGGGCTGGGGGGCAGGTGATGTCACTAGGGGGGCAGATGATGAAACTGGAGGGCAGGTTGTGAGGCTGGGAGACAGGTAATGTCACTTGGGTGGGGGGCATATGAGGCTGGGGGGGGGGGGGGGCATGTTGTGTGACTGGGGGGCAGGTAATGTCAACCACAACCAGGTAATTGTGTTTGAGTGGGCCTCCCAAGGGCACAGTACAGCTCTGCTCTCTCCCTCCTAACCCCAAACCCCCAGGCTACAGATCTTACTGCTCTACACTTGAAAAGAGAATTAAGAAGAAGATTAATTACACAGAGTTCAGTCTTAGTTCATCTTTATTAGAAAGTAAAGTTCACATTACACAGGGACATTGAAGAAAGCACAAACTGATGTCAAAGTTATCACTTTTCAAAATTGTTATCAAATAACTCAAAACATAGATTTTTTGACAAAGTCATATCTCCACCGGGGACAGATATACTGTTGTGTTGCTCCGACTCTGTCAAACCAATCCAGGTAGAAATCTGATCATCTTTCCATCCAGAAAATACACGTATCACTGTGGTCAAACAGGAGACACAGCAGGTTCCTTTCAAACCAGCCCCATCCCCAGTGAGTCTGTGTGTGAATGCATGTCAACCTTCTCCCCTTCCGGTCTGTGCTACTTTGGCCTGGCTGAGCTATAAATGTCTGGCTAGCTCCCAATTATGGTAGCCAAAGGCCTGCCCTGAGACCCAGGTGCCAGAGAGAGGCCCTGCAGGTCAAATCCTCCCCCATCCTCCCTCAGTCTCCCCTGTCCTCACCCATTCTCCCCTGTACTCCCCCATTCTCCCCTGTCCTCCCCCATTCTCCCCTGTCCTCCCCCAGTCTCCCCTCTCCTCCACCATTCTCCCCTGTCCTCCTCCATTCTCCCCTGTCCTCCCCCATTCTCCCCTGTCCTCGCTCAGTCTCTGCTATCCTCCCTCAGTCTCTCCTGTCCTCCCTCAGTATCCCCTATTCTCCCCTCTCCTCCCTAAGTCTCCCCTGTCTCCCCCAAATCTCCCTTGTCCTCCCTCAGTCTCCACTGTCCTCCCCCATTCTCCCCTGTCTTCTGTCAGTCTCCCTTGTCCTCTCTCAGTCTACCCTGTCCTCCCTCAGTCTCCCCATTCTCACCTGTCCTCCCTCAGTCTCCCCTGTCCTCCCCCAGTCTCCCCTGTCCTCCCCCAATCTCCCCTGTCCTCCCTAAGTCTCCCCTGTCCTCCCTCAGTCTCCCCTGTCCTCCCCCAATCTCCACTGTCCTCCCAAAGTCTCCCCTGTCCTCCCCCATTCTCTCCTGTCATTTCTCAGTCTCCCCTGTCCTCCCCCAATCTCCCCTGTCATCACTCAGTCTCCCCTGTCCTCCCTCAGTCTCCCCTGTCCTCCCCCATTCTCCCCTGTCATCCCTCAGTCTCCCCTGTCCTCCCCCATTCTCTCCTGTCCTCCCTCAGTCTCCCCTGTCCTCCTTCAGTCTCCCCTGTCCTCCCTCAGTCTCCTCTGTCCTCCCCCATTCTCCCTTGTCCTTCCTCAGTCTCCACTGTCCTCCCTCAGTCTCCCCTGTCCTCCCTCATTCTCCCCTGTCCTCCCTCAGTCTCCCTTGTACTCCCTCAGTCTCCACTGTCCTCCCCCATTCTCCCCTGTCATCCCTCAGTCCCCCCTGTCCTCCCCCATTCTCCCCTGTCCTCCCTCAGTCTCCCCTGTCCTCCCTCAGTCTCCCTGTGCTCCATCAGTCTCCTCTGTCCTCCCCCATTCTCCCCTGTCCTCCCTCAGTCTCCCCTGTCCTCCCTCATTCTCCCTGAAGGTTCCCTGGGATCTGGTCTAGAGGTGACCAGTCCCCCAGCCAGTAGGTCATCCCTGTTCCCTGAAGGTTCCCTGGGGTCTGGTCTAGAGGTGACCAGTCCCCCAGTCAGTAGGTCATCCCTGTTCCCTGAAGGTTCCCTGGGGTCTGGTCTAGAGGTGACCAGTCCCCCAGCCAGTAGTTCATCCCTGTTCCCTGAAGGTTCCCTGGGATCTGGTATAGAGGTGACCAGTCCCCCAGCCAGTAGGTCATCCCTGTTCCCTGAAGGTTCCCTGGGATCTGGTCTAGAGGTGACCAGTCCCCCAGCCAGTAGGTCATCCCTGTTCACCGAAGGTTCCCTGGGGTCTGGTCTAGAGGTGACCAGTCCCCCAGTCAGTAGGTCATCCCTGTTCCCTGAAGGTTCCCTGGGGTCTGGTCTAGAGGTGACCAGTCCCCCAGCCAGTAGTTCATCCCTGTTCCCTGAAGGTTCCCTGGGATCTGGTCTAGAGGTGACCAGTCCCCCAGCCAGTAGGTCATCCCTGTTCCCTGAAGGTTCCCTGGGATCTGGTCTAGAGGTGACCAGTCCCCCAGCCAGTAGGTCATCCCTGTTCCCTGAAGGTTCCCTGGGGTCTGGTCTAGAGGTGACCAGTCCCCCAGCCAGTAGGTCATCCCTGTTCCCTGAAGGTTCCCTGGGTCTGGTCTAGAGGTGACCAGTCCCCCAGCCAGTAGTTCATCCCTGTTCCCTGAAGGTTCCCTGGGATCTGGTCTAGAGGTGACCAGTCCCCCAGCCAGTAGGTCATCCCTGTTCCCTGAAGGTTCCCTGGGATCTGGTCTAGAGGTGACCAGTCCCCCAGCCAGTAGGTCATCCCTGTTCCCTGAAGGTTCCCTGGGATCTGGTCTAGAGGTGACCAGTCCCCCAGCCAGTAGGTCATCCCTGTTCCCTGAAGGTTCCCTGGGGTCTGGTCTAGAGGTGACCAGTCCCCCAGCCAGTAGGTCATCCCTGTTCCCTGAAGGTTCCCTGGGTCTGGTCTAGAGGTGACCAGTCCCCCAGCCAGTAGTTCATCCCTGTTCCCTGAAGGTTCCCTGGGATCTGGTCTAGAGGTGACCAGTCCCCCAGCCAGTAGGTCATCCCTGTTCCCTGAAGGTTCCCTGGGATCTGGTCTAGAGGTGACCAGTCCCCCAGCCAGTAGGTCATCCCTGTTCCCTGAAGGTTCCCTGGGGTCTGGTCTAGAGGTGACCAGTCCCCCAGCCAGTAGTCCATCCCTGTTCCCTATAGGTTCCCTGGGGTCTGGTCTAGAGGTGACCAGTCCCCCAGCCAGTAGGTCATCCCTGTTTCCTGAAGGTTCCCTGGGTCTGGTCTAGAGGTGACCAGTCCCCCAGCCAGTAGGTCATCCCTGTTCCCTGAAGGTTCCCTGGGGTCTGGTATAGAGGTGACCAGTCCCCCAGCCAGTTGTCCATCCATGTTTCGTGGAGTCTGGGGAAATGTCTGGAGGACCATAGAGAGGTGAAGAGCTGAACTGGAGTTCTCCCCTTGTCCAAACTCACTGACGTTTCAGATGCACTCAGACAGAGAGTTGGTTTCGTCTTGTCATGTTTAAAGTAACGTCCATCTAGAATAAACAACCATTCAGGAAACAAAGGTATAGTTTAGTATCGGATCAGTGGAAACAGACTCAACTGACACTCTTCACCACATCATACTGTCATTGTATAAATGCAAGACAGTATGCATTGTCAATTTAATTTCTCATTGCAGTACAGGTCTCTCCAGTCTGGTGTACAGCCAGACCATAATACTACAGACTGATAAGAGAAACATCAGAGGGTTTTCAGCTAGCTACATATATTTTTTAAAACCCTGAGTCAGAGCAGTTGGCAGAGAGGTTCCTCTTCCTGATGCGCTTGAATAACCCTGGGCAGGACGATAATGAATAGAGGACAGAGAGGCCAAAGGGTCTATTGTAAGTTAGAATAAAATGTCACAACTACAATAATGTGTAAGTGTGCCTGAAGCTATGACATTCTGCTGGGGAATTAACACATACAAATAGAGTGTCTGTTTTATGTTAGTGCGTTATCTGTGAAGACCGAAGATTATATGATTTCTGAAATAGAGCAAATAGAGATACCAAAAACTAAAATGTTAAAACAGTGGCTTCGTGCAGTGGGAAATAAATTGGAACTCATAGTGATGTTAAAGGGAAGGTCCAGGTTGATACAGTGTTAAAGGGAAGGATCAGGTCCAGGTTGATACAGTGTTAAAGGGAAGGATCAGGTCCAGGTTGATACAGTGTTAAAGGGAAGGATCAGGTCCAGGTTGATACAGTGTTAAAGGGAAGGATCAGGTCCAGGTTGATACAGTGTTAAAGGGAAGGATCAGGTCCAGGTTGATACAGTGTTAAAGGGAAGGATCAGGTCCAGGTTGATCAGTGTTAAAGGGAAGGATCAGGTCCAGGTTGATACAGTGTTAAAGGGAAGGATCAGGTCCAGGTTGATACAGTGTTAAAGGGAAGTATCAGATCCAGGTTGATACAGTGTTAAAGGGAAGGATCAGGTCCAGGTTGATACAGTGTTAAAGGGAAGGATCAGGTCCAGGTTGATACAGTGTTAAAGGGAAGGATCAGATCCAGGTTGATACAGTGTTAAAGGGAAGGATCAGGTCCAGGTTGATACCGTGTTAAAGGGAAGGATCAGGTCCAGGTTGATACAGTGTTAAAGGGAAGGATCAGATCCAGGTTGATACAGTGTTAAAGGGAAGGATCAGGTCCAGGTTGATACCGTGTTAAAGGGAAGGATCAGGTCCAGGTTGATACAGTGTTAAAGGGAAGGATCAGATCCAGGTTGATACAGTGTTAAAGGGAAGGATCAGGTCCAGGTTGATACAGTGTTAAAGGGAAGGTCCAGGTTGATACAGTGTTAAAGGGAAGGATCAGGTCCAGGTTGATACAGTGTTAAAGGGAAGGATCAGATCCAGGTTGATACAGTGTTAAAGGGAAGGATCAGGTCCAGGTTGATACAGTGTTAAAGGGAAGGATCAGGTCCAGGTTGATACAGATTTTAAAGGGAAGGTCCAGGTTGATACAGTGTTAAAGGGAAGGATCAGGTCCAGGTTGATACAGTGTTAAAGGGAAGGATCAGGTCCAGGTTGATACAGTTTTAAAGGGAAGGATCAGGTCCAGGTTGATACAGTGTTAAAGGGAAGGTCCAGGTTGATACAGTGTTAAAGGGAAGGATCAGGTCCAGGTTGATACAGTGTTAAAGGGAAGGATCAGGTCCAGGTTGATACAGTGTTAAAGGGAAGTATCAGGTCCAGGTTGATACAGATTTTAAAGGGAAGGTCCAGGTTGATACAGTGTTAAAGGGAAGGATCAGGTCCAGGTTGATACAGTGTTAAAGGGAAGGATCAGGTCCAGGTTGATACCGTGTTAAAGGGAAGGATCAGGTCCAGGTTGATACAGTGTTAAAGGGAATGATCAGATCCAGGTTGATACAGTGTTAAAGGGAAGGATCAGGTCCAGGTTGATACAGTGTTAAAGGGAAGGATCAGGTCCAGGTTGATACAGATTTTAAAGGGAAGGTCCAGGTTGATACAGTGTTAAAGGGAAGGATCAGGTCCAGGTTGATACAGTGTTAAAGGGAAGGATCAGGTCCAGGTTGATACAGTGTTAAAGGGAAGGATCAGGTCCAGGTTGATACAGATTTTAAAGGGAAGGTCCAGGTTGATACAGTGTTAAAGGGAAGGATCAGGTCCAGGTTGATACAGTGTTAAAGGGAAGGATCAGGTCCAGGTTGATACAGTGTTAAAGGGAAGGATCAGGTCCAGGTTGATACAGTGTTAAAGGGAAGGATCAGGTCCAGGTTGATACAGTGTTAAAGGGAAGGATCAGGTCCAGGTTGATACAGTGTTAAAGGGAAGGATCAGGTCCAGGTTGATACAGTGTTAAAGGGAAGGATCAGGTCCAGGTTGATACAGTGTTAAAGGGAAGGATCAGGTCCAGGTTGAGACAGTGTTAAAAGGAAGGATCAGGTCCAGGTTGATACAGTGTTAAAGGGAAGGATCAGGTCCAGGTTGATGCAGATTTTAAAGGGAAGGTCCAGGTTGATACAGTGTTAAAGGGAAGGATCAGGTCCAGGTTGATACAGTGTTAAAGGGAAGGATCAGGTCCAGGTTGATACCGTGTTAAAGGGAAGGATCAGGTCCAGGTTGATACAGTGTTAAAGGGAAGGATCAGATCCAGGTTGATACAGTGTTAAAGGGAAGGATCAGGTCCAGGTTGATACAGTGTTAAAGGGAAGGATCAGGTCCAGGTTGATACAGATTTTAAAGGGAAGGTCCAGGTTGATACAGAGTTAAAGGGAAGGATCAGATCCAGGTTGATACAGTGTTAAAGTGAAGGATCAGGTCCAGGTTGATACCGTGTTAAAGGGAAGGATCAGGTCCAGGTTGATACAGTGTTAAAGGGAAGGATCAGATCCAGGTTGACACAGTGTTAAAGGGAAGGATCAGGTCCAGGTTGATACCGTGTTAAAGGGAAGGATCAGGTCCAGGTTGATACAGTGTTAAAGGGAAGGATCAGATCCAGGTTGATACAGTGTTAAAGGGAAGGATCAGGTCCAGGTTGATACAGTGTTAAAGGGAAGGATCAGGTCCAGGTTGATACAGTGTTAAAGGGAAGGATCAGGTCCAGGTTGATACAGTGTTAAAGGGAAGGATCAGGTCCAGGTTGATACAGTGTTAAAGGGAAGGATCAGGTCCAGGTTGAGACAGTGTTAAAAGGAAGGATCAGGTCCAGGTTGATACAGTGTTAAAGGGAAGGATCAGGTCCAGGTTGATACAGATTTTAAAGGGAAGGTCCAGGTTGATACAGTGTTAAAGGGAAGGATCAGGTCCAGGTTGATACAGTGTTAAAGGGAAGGATCAGGTCCAGGTTGATACCGTGTTAAAGGGAAGGATCAGGTCCAGGTTGATACAGTGTTAAAGGGAAGGATCAGATCCAGGTTGATACAGTGTTAAAGGAAAGGATCAGGTCCAGGTTGATACAGTGTTAAAGGGAAGGATCAGGTCCAGGTTGATACAGATTTTAAAGGGAAGGTCCAGGTTGATACAGTGTTAAAGGGAAGGATCAGATCCAGGTTGATACAGTGTTAAAGTGAAGGATCAGGTCCAGGTTGATACCGTGTTAAAGGGAAGGATCAGGTCCAGGTTGATACAGTGTTAAAGGGAAGGATCAGATCCAGGTTGATACAGTGTTAAAGGGAAGGATCAGGTCCAGGTTGATACCGTGTTAAAGGGAAGGATCAGGTCCAGGTTGATACAGTGTTAAAGGGAAGGATCAGATCCAGGTTGATACCGTGTTAAAGGGAAGGATCAGGTCCAGGTTGATACAGTGTTAAAGGGAAGGATCAGATCCAGGTTGATACAGTGTTAAAGGGAAGGATCAGGTCCAGGTTGATACAGTGTTAAAGGGAAGGTCCAGGTTGATACAGTGTTAAAGGGAAGGATCAGGTCCAGGTTGATACAGTGTTAAAGGGAAGGATCAGATCCAGGTTGATACAGTGTTAAAGGGAAGGATCAGGTCCAGGTTGATACAGTGTTAAAGGGAAGGATCAGGTCCAGGTTGATACAGATTTTAAAGGGAAGGTCCAGGTTGATACAGTGTTAAAGGGAAGGATCAGGTCCAGGTTGATACAGTGTTAAAGGGAAGGATCAGGTCCAGGTTGATACAGTTTTAAAGGGAAGGATCAGGTCCAGGTTGATACAGTGTTAAAGGGAAGGTCCAGGTTGATACAGTGTTAAAAGGAAGGATCAGGTCCAGGTTGATACAGTGTTAAAGGGAAGGATCAGGTCCAGGTTGATACAGTGTTAAAGGGAAGTATCAGGTCCAGGTTGATACAGATTTTAAAGGGAAGGTCCAGGTTGATACAGTGTTAAAGGGAAGGATCAGGTCCAGGTTGATACAGTGTTAAAGGGAAGGATCAGGTCCAGGTTGATACCGTGTTAAAGGGAAGGATCAGGTCCAGGTTGATACAGTGTTAAAGGGAATGATCAGATCCAGGTTGATACAGTGTTAAAGGGAAGGATCAGGTCCAGGTTGATACAGTGTTAAAGGGAAGGATCAGGTCCAGGTTGATACAGATTTTAAAGGGAAGGTCCAGGTTGATACAGTGTTAAAGGGAAGGATCAGGTCCAGGTTGATACAGTGTTAAAGGGAAGGATCAGGTCCAGGTTGATACAGTGTTAAAGGGAAGGATCAGGTCCAGGTTGATACAGATTTTAAAGGGAAGGTCCAGGTTGATACAGTGTTAAAGGGAAGGATCAGGTCCAGGTTGATACAGTGTTAAAGGGAAGGATCAGGTCCAGGTTGATACAGTGTTAAAGGGAAGGATCAGGTCCAGGTTGATACAGTGTTAAAGGGAAGGATCAGGTCCAGGTTGATACAGTGTTAAAGGGAAGGATCAGGTCCAGGTTGATACAGTGTTAAAGGGAAGGATCAGGTCCAGGTTGATACAGTGTTAAAGGGAAGGATCAGGTCCAGGTTGATACAGTCTTAAAGGGAAGGATCAGGTCCAGGTTGAGACAGTGTTAAAAGGAAGGATCAGGTCCAGGTTGATACAGTGTTAAAGGGAAGGATCAGGTCCAGGTTGATGCAGATTTTAAAGGGAAGGTCCAGGTTGATACAGTGTTAAAGGGAAGGATCAGGTCCAGGTTGATACAGTGTTAAAGGGAAGGATCAGGTCCAGGTTGATACCGTGTTAAAGGGAAGGATCAGGTCCAGGTTGATACAGTGTTAAAGGGAAGGATCAGATCCAGGTTGATACAGTGTTAAAGGGAAGGATCAGGTCCAGGTTGATACAGTGTTAAAGGGAAGGATCAGGTCCAGGTTGATACAGATTTTAAAGGGAAGGTCCAGGTTGATACAGAGTTAAAGGGAAGGATCAGATCCAGGTTGATACAGTGTTAAAGTGAAGGATCAGGTCCAGGTTGATACCGTGTTAAAGGGAAGGATCAGGTCCAGGTTGATACAGTGTTAAAGGGAAGGATCAGATCCAGGTTGATACAGTGTTAAAGGGAAGGATCAGGTCCAGGTTGATACCGTGTTAAAGGGAAGGATCAGGTCCAGGTTGATACAGTGTTAAAGGGAAGGATCAGATCCAGGTTGATACAGTGTTAAAGGGAAGGATCAGGTCCAGGTTGATACAGTGTTAAAGGGAAGGATCAGGTCCAGGTTGATACAGTGTTAAAGGGAAGGATCAGGTCCAGGTTGATACAGTGTTAAAGGGAAGGATCAGGTCCAGGTTGATACAGTGTTAAAGGGAAGGATCAGGTCCAGGTTGAGACAGTGTTAAAAGGAAGGATCAGGTCCAGGTTGATACAGTGTTAAAGGGAAGGATCAGGTCCAGGTTGATACAGATTTTAAAGGGAAGGTCCAGGTTGATACAGTGTTAAAGGGAAGGATCAGGTCCAGGTTGATACAGTGTTAAAGGGAAGGATCAGGTCCAGGTTGATACCGTGTTAAAGGGAAGGATCAGGTCCAGGTTGATACAGTGTTAAAGGGAAGGATCAGATCCAGGTTGATACAGTGTTAAAGGGAAGGATCAGGTCCAGGTTGATACAGTGTTAAAGGGAAGGATCAGGTCCAGGTTGATACAGATTTTAAAGGGAAGGTCCAGGTTGATACAGTGTTAAAGGGAAGGATCAGATCCAGGTTGATACAGTGTTAAAGTGAAGGATCAGGTCCAGGTTGATACCGTGTTAAAGGGAAGGATCAGGTCCAGGTTGATACAGTGTTAAAGGGAAGGATCAGATCCAGGTTGATACAGTGTTAAAGGGAAGGATCAGGTCCAGGTTGATACCGTGTTAAAGGGAAGGATCAGGTCCAGGTTGATACAGTGTTAAAGGGAAGGATCAGGTCCAGGTTGATACAGTGTTAAAGGGAAGGATCAGGTCCAGGTTGATACAGTGTTAAAGGGAAGGTCAAGGTTGATACAGTGTTAAAGGGAAGGATCAGGTCCAGGTTGATACAGTGTTAAAGGGAAGGATCAGGTCCAGGTTGATACAGTGTTAAAGGGAAGTATCAGGTCCAGGTTGATACAGATTTTAAAGGGAAGGTCCAGGTTGATACAGTGTTAAAGGGAAGGATCAGGTCCAGGTTGATACAGTGTTAAAGGGAAGGATCAGGTCCAGGTTGATACCGTGTTAAAGGGAAGGATCAGGTCCAGGTTGATACAGTGTTAAAGGGAATGATCAGATCCAGGTTGATACAGTGTTAAAGGGAAGGATCAGGTCCAGGTTGATACAGTGTTAAAGGGAAGGATCAGGTCCAGGTTGATACAGATTTTAAAGGGAAGGTCCAGGTTGATACAGTGTTAAAGGGAAGGATCAGGTCCAGGTTGATACAGTGTTAAAGGGAAGGATCAGGTCCAGGTTGATACAGTGTTAAAGGGAAGGATCAGGTCCAGGTTGATACAGTGTTAAAGGGAAGGTCCAGGTTGATACAGTGTTAAAGGGAAGGATCAGGTCCAGGTTGATACAGTGTTAAAGGGAAGGATCAGGTCCAGGTTGATACAGTGTTAAAGGGAAGGATCAGGTCCAGGTTGATACAGTGTTAAAGGGAAGGATCAGGTCCAGGTTGATACAGTGTTAAAGGGAAGGATCAGGTCCAGGTTGATACAGTGTTAAAGGGAAGGATCAGGTCCAGGTTGATACAGTGTTAAAGGGAAGGATCAGGTCCAGGTTGATACAGTGTTAAAGGGAAGGATCAGGTCCAGGTTGATACAGTGTTAAAGGGAAGGATCAGGTCCAGGTTGATACAGTGTTAAAGGGAAGGATCAGGTCCAGGTTGATACAGTGTTAAAGGGAAGGATCAGGTCCAGGTTGATACAGTGTTAAAGGGAAGGATCAGATCCAGGTTGATACAGTGTTAAAGGGAAGGATCAGGTCCAGGTTGATACAGTGTTAAAGGGAAGGATCAGGTCCAGGTTGATACAGATTTTAAAGGGAAGGTCCAGGTTGATACAGTGTTAAAGGGAAGGATCAGGTCCAGGTTGATACAGTGTTAAAGGGAAGGATCAGGTCCAGGTTGATACAGTGTTAAAGGGAAGGATCAGGTCCAGGTTGATACAGTGTTAAAGGGAAGGTCCAGGTTGATACAGTGTTAAAGGGAAGGATCAGGTCCAGGTTGATACAGTGTTAAAGGGAAGGATCAGGTCCAGGTTGATACAGATTTTAAAGGGAAGGTCCAGGTTGATACAGTGTTAAAGGGAAGGATCAGGTCCAGGTTGATACAGTGTTAAAGGGAAGGATCAGGTCCAGGTTGATACAGTGTTAAAGGGAAGGTCCAGGTTGATACAGTGTTAAAGGGAAGGATCAGGTCCAGGTTGATACAGTGTTAAAGGGAAGGATCAGGTCCAGGTTGATACAGTGTTAAAGGGAAGTATCAGGTCCAGGTTGATACAGATTTTAAAGGGAAGGTCCAGGTTGATACAGTGTTAAAGGGAAGGATCAGGTCCAGGTTGATACAGTGTTAAAGGGAAGGATCAGGTCCAGGTTGATACCGTGTTAAAGGGAAGGATCAGGTCCAGGTTGATACAGTGTTAAAGGGAATGATCAGATCCAGGTTGATACAGTGTTAAAGGGAAGGATCAGGTCCAGGTTGATACAGTGTTAAAGGGAAGGATCAGGTCCAGGTTGATACAGATTTTAAAGGGAAGGTCCAGGTTGATACAGTGTTAAAGGGAAGGATCAGGTCCAGGTTGATACAGTGTTAAAGGGAAGGATCAGGTCCAGGTTGATACAGTGTTAAAGGGAAGGATCAGGTCCAGGTTGATACAGTGTTAAAGGGAAGGATCAGGTCCAGGTTGATACCGTGTTAAAGGGAAGGATCAGGTCCAGGTTGATACAGTGTTAAAGGGAATGATCAGATCCAGGTTGATACAGTGTTAAAGGGAAGGATCAGGTCCAGGTTGATACAGTGTTAAAGGGAAGGATCAGGTCCAGGTTGATACAGATTTTAAAGGGAAGGTCCAGGTTGATACAGTGTTAAAGGGAAGGATCAGGTCCAGGTTGATACAGTGTTAAAGGGAAGGATCAGGTCCAGGTTGATACAGTGTTAAAGGGAAGGATCAGGTCCAGGTTGATACAGTGTTAACGGGAAGGTCCAGGTTGATACAGTGTTAAAGGGAAGGATCAGGTCCAGGTTGATACAGTGTTAAAGGGAAGGATCAGGTCCAGGTTGATACAGTGTTAAAGGGAAGGATCAGGTCCAGGTTGATACAGTGTTAAAGGGAAGGATCAGGTCCAGGTTGATACAGTGTTAAAGGGAAGGATCAGGTCCAGGTTGATACAGTGTTAAAGGGAAGGATCAGGTCCAGGTTGATACAGTGTTAAAGGGAAGGATCAGGTCCAGGTTGAGACAGTGTTAAAAGGAAGGATCAGGTCCAGGTTGATACAGTGTTAAAGGGAAGGATCAGGTCCAGGTTGATACAGATTTTAAAGGGAAGGTCCAGGTTGATACAGTGTTAAAGGGAAGGATCAGGTCCAGGTTGATACAGTGTTAAAGGGAAGGATCAGATCCAGGTTGATACAGTGTTAAAGGGAAGGATCAGGTCCAGGTTGATACAGTGTTAAAGGGAAGGATCAGGTCCAGGTTGATACAGATTTTAAAGGGAAGGTCCAGGTTGATACAGTGTTAAAGGGAAGGATCAGGTCCAGGTTGATACAGTGTTAAAGGGAAGGATCAGGTCCAGGTTGATACAGTGTTAAAGGGAAGGATCAGGTCCAGGTTG
Organism: Oncorhynchus mykiss; assembly: GCF_057628025.1. NCBI lineage: Eukaryota > Metazoa > Chordata > Actinopteri > Salmoniformes > Salmonidae > Oncorhynchus > Oncorhynchus mykiss. The sequence goes on from NC_143024.1 coordinate 7,182,290, forward strand.
ATACAGTGTTAAAGGGAAGGTCCAGGTTGATACAGTGTTAAAGGGAAGGATCAGGTCCAGGTTGATACAGTGTTAAAGGGAAGGATCAGGTCCAGGTTGATACAGTGTTAAAGGGAAGGATCAGGTCCAGGTTGATACAGTGTTAAAGGGAAGGATCAGGTCCAGGTTGATACAGTGTTAAAGGGAAGGATCAGGTCCAGGTTGATACAGTGTTAAAGGGAAGGATCAGGTCCAGGTTGATACAGTGTTAAAGGGAAGGATCAGGTCCAGGTTGATACAGTGTTAAAGGGAAGGATCAGGTCCAGGTTGATACAGTGTTAAAGGGAAGGATCAGGTCCAGGTTGAGACAGTGTTAAAAGGAAGGATCAGGTCCAGGTTGATACAGTGTTAAAGGGAAGGATCAGGTCCAGGTTGATACAGATTTTAAAGGGAAGGTCCAGGTTGATACAGTGTTAAAGGGAAGGATCAGGTCCAGGTTGATACAGTGTTAAAGGGAAGGATCAGGTCCAGGTTGATACAGTGTTAAAGGGAAGTATCAGGTCCAGGTTGATACAGATTTTAAAGGGAAGGTCCAGGTTGATACAGTGTTAAAGGGAAGGATCAGGTCCAGGTTGATACAGTGTTAAAGGGAAGGATCAGGTCCAGGTTGATACAGATTTTAAAGGGAAGGTCCAGGTTGATACAGTGTTAAAGGGAAGGATCAGGTCCAGGTTGATACAGTGTTAAAGGGAAGGATCAGATCCAGGTTGATACAGTGTTAAAGGGAAGGATCAGGTCCAGGTTGATACAGTGTTAAAGGGAAGGATCAGGTCCAGGTTGATACAGATTTTAAAGGGAAGGTCCAGGTTGATACAGTGTTAAAGGGAAGGATCAGGTCCAGGTTGATACAGTGTTAAAGGGAAGGATCAGGTCCAGGTTGATACAGTGTTAAAGGGAAGGATCAGGTCCAGGTTGATACAGTGTTAAAGGGAAGGTCCAGGTTGATACAGTGTTAAAGGGAAGGATCAGGTCCAGGTTGATACAGTGTTAAAGGGAAGGATCAGGTCCAGGTTGATACAGTGTTAAAGGGAAGTATCAGGTCCAGGTTGATACAGATTTGAAAGGGAAGGTCCAGGTTGATACAGTGTTAAAGGGAAGGATCAGGTCCAGGTTGATACAGTGTTAAAGGGAAGGATCAGGTCCAGGTTGATACCGTGTTAAAGGGAAGGATCAGGTCCAGGTTGATACAGTGTTAAAGGGAATGATCAGATCCAGGTTGATACAGTGTTAAAGGGAAGGATCAGGTCCAGGTTGATACAGTGTTAAAGGGAAGGATCAGGTCCAGGTTGATACAGATTTTAAAGGGAAGGTCCAGGTTGATACAGTGTTAAAGGGAAGGATCAGGTCCAGGTTGATACAGTGTTAAAGGGAAGGATCAGGTCCAGGTTGATACAGTGTTAAAGGGAAGGATCAGGTCCAGGTTGATACAGTGTTAAAGGGAAGGTCCAGGTTGATACAGTGTTAAAGGGAAGGATCAGGTCCAGGTTGATACAGTGTTAAAGGGAAGGATCAGGTCCAGGTTGATACAGTGTTAAAGGGAAGGATCAGGTCCAGGTTGATACAGTGTTAAAGGGAAGGATCAGGTCCAGGTTGATACAGTGTTAAAGGGAAGGATCAGGTCCAGGTTGATACAGTGTTAAAGGGAAGGATCAGGTCCAGGTTGATACAGTGTTAAAGGGAAGGATCAGGTCCAGGTTGATACAGTGTTAAAGGGAAGGATCAGGTCCAGGTTGATACAGTGTTAAAGGGAAGGATCAGGTCCAGGTTGAGACAGTGTTAAAAGGAAGGATCAGGTCCAGGTTGATACAGTGTTAAAGGGAAGGATCAGGTCCAGGTTGATACAGATTTTAAAGGGAAGGTCCAGGTTGATACAGTGTTAAAGGGAAGGATCAGGTCCAGGTTGATACAGTGTTAAAGGGAAGGATCAGGTCCAGGTTGATACAGTGTTAAAGGGAAGTATCAGGTCCAGGTTGATACAGATTTTAAAGGGAAGGTCCAGGTTGATACAGTGTTAAAGGGAAGGATCAGGTCCAGGTTGATACAGTGTTAAAGGGAAGGATCAGGTCCAGGTTGATACAGTGTTAAAGGGAAGGATCAGGTCCAGGTTGATACAGTGTTAAAGGGAAGGTGCAGGTCCAAGTTGAGACGAACATCCAGATGAATGGATACTGAGCCAGATAGCTGCAGAACAGAAGAGAGAGAACCTTCATCAGTCAACCAGAGATCGAGCTGAGACCTACAGTACCGTCAGAAAGTATCCAGACCCCTTGACATTTTGTTACGTTCCAGACTTATTCCAAAATGGATTAAATAAAAACAAATCCTCAGCAATCTACACACAATACCCCGTAATGACATCACAAAACTCCATAATGACATCACAATATCCCGTAATGACATCACAATACCCCATAATGACATCACAATACCCCGTAATGACATCACAATACCCCATAATGATCAAGCAAAAAAAGGTTTATAGAAATGTTTGCATATGAATAAATAAAAATAAAAAATAGAAATACCTTATTTAAATAAGTATTCAGACCCTTTGCTATGAGACTCAAAATGGAGCTCAGGTGCATCCTGTTTCCATTGATCATCCTTGAGATGTTTCTACAACTTCATTGGAGTCCACCTGTGGTAAATTCAATTGATTAGACATTATTTAGAAAGGCACACACCTGTCTATACGTCCCACAGTTGACAGTGCATGTCAGAGAAAAAACCAAGCCATGAGGTCAAAGGAATTGTCTGTAGAGCTCCGAGACAGGATTGTGTCGAGGCACAAATCTGGGGATGGGTAGCAAAACATTTCTCCAGCATTGAAGTTCCCCAAGAACACCGTGGCCTCCATCATTCTTAAATGGAAGAAGTTTGGAATCACCAAGACTCTTCCTAGAGCTGGCCGCCAGAGCCAAACTGAGCAACTGGGGGAGAAGGGCCTTGATCAGGCAGTTGACCAAGAACCCGATGGTCACTCTGACAGAGCTCTAGAGTTCCTCTGTGGAGATGGAGAACCTTCCAGAAGGACAACCATCTCTGCAGAACTCCACTAATCAGGCCTTTATGGTAGAGCGGCCAGACAGAAGCCACTCCTCAGTAAAAGGCACATGACAGCCCTCTTGGAGTTTGCCAAAAGCCACCGAAAGACGAGAAACATTATTCTCTGGTCTGATGAAACCAAGATTGAACTTTTTGGTCTGAATGCCAAGCGTCACGTCTGGAGGAAACCTGGCACCATCCCTACGGTGAAGCATGGTGGTGGCAGCATCATGCTGTGGGGATGTTTTTCAGCTGCAGGGACTGGGAGACTAGTCAGGATCGAGGGAAAGATGAACGGAGCAAAGTACAGAGAGATCCGTGATGAAAACCTGCTCCAGAGCGCTCAGGACCTCAGACTGGGGCGAAGGTTCACCTTCCAACAGGACAACGACCCTAAGCAGACAGCCAAGACAACGCAGGAGTGACTTCGGGACAAGTATCTGAATGTCCTTGAGTGGCCCAGCTAGAGCCAAGACTTGAACCCGATCGAATATCTCTGGAGAGACCTGAAAATAGCTGTACAGCGAGGCGAGTCAGGACTGAGACTATAAGCTAGCAGTGATATAGCTGAAATCATCCACATTTAAGTCAGGACTGAGACTGTAAGGTAGCAGTGGTATAGCTGATATCATCCACATTTAAATCAGGACTGAGACTGTAAGGTAGCAGTGGTATAGCTGATATCATCCACATTTAAATCAGGACTGAGACTGTAAAGGTAGCAGTGGTATAGCTGATATCATCCACATTTAAATCAGGACTGAGACTGTAAGGTAGCAGTGGTATAGCTGATATCATCCACATTTAAGTCAGGACTGAGACTGTAAAGGTAGCAGTGGTATAGCTGATATCATCCACATTTAAATCAGGACTGAGACTGTAAGGTAGCAGTGGTATAGATGATATCATCCACATTTAAGTCAGGACTGAGACTGTAAGGTAGCAGTGGTATAGATGATATCATCCACATTTAAATCAGGACTGAGACTGTAAGGTAGCAGTGATATAGCTGATATCATCCACATTTCAATCAGGACTGAGACTGTAAGGTAGCAGTGGTATAGCTGATATCATCCACATTTAAATCAGGACTGAGACTATAAGGTAGCAGTGGTATAGATGATATCATCCACATTTAAATCAGGACTGAGACTGTAAAGGTAGCAGTGATATAGCTGATATCATCCACATTTAAATCAGGACTGAGACTGTAAAGGTAGCAGTGGTATAGCTGATATCATCCACATTTAAGTCAGGACTGAGACTGTAAGGTAGCAGTGGTATAGCTGATATCATCCACATTTAAGTCAGGACTGAGACTGTAAGGTAGCAGTGGTATAGATGATATCATCCACATTTAAATCAGGACTGAGACTGTAAGGTAGCAGTGGTATAGCTGATATCATCCACATTTAAGTCAGGACTGAGACTGTAAAGGTAGCAGTGGTATAGCTGATATCATCCACATTTAAATCAGGACTGAGACTGTAAAGGTAGCAGTGGTATAGCTGATATCATCCACATTTAAATCAGGACTGAGACTGTAAGGTAGCAGTGGTATAGCTGATATCATCCACATTTAAATCAGGACTGAGACTGTAAGGTAGCAGTGGTATAGCTGATATCATCCACATTTAAGTCAGGACTGAGACTTTAAGGTAGCAATGGTATAGCTGATATCATCCACATTTAAATCAGGACTGAGACTGTAAAGGTAGCAGTGGTATAGCTGATATCATCCACATTTAAATCAGGACTGAGACTGTAAAGGTAGCAGTGGTATAGCTGATATCATCCACATTTAAATCAGGACTGAGACTGTAAAGGTAGCAGTGGTATAGCTGATATCATCCACATTTAAATCAGGACTGAGACTGTAAGGTAGCAGTGGTATAGCTGATATCATCCACATTTAAATCAGGACTGAGACTATAAGGTAGCAGTGGTATAGCTGATATCATCTACATTTAAATCAGGACTGACACTGTAAGGTAGCAGTGGTATAGCTGATATCATCCACATTTAAATCAGGACTGAGACTGTAAGGTAGCAGTGGTATAGCTGATATCATCCACATTTAAATCAGGACTGAGACTGTAAGGTAGCAGTGGTATAGCTGATATCATC
>NC_143024.1:7192500-7195000 GCF_057628025.1 Oncorhynchus mykiss
TGCCCCCTGTATATAGTCTCCACACTGACTCTGTACTGGTGCCCCCTGTATATAGTCTCCACACTGACTCTGTACCGGTACCCCCCTGTATATAGCCTCCACATTGACTCTGTACCGGTACCCCCCTGTATATAGCCTCCACACTGACTCTGTACCGGTACCCCCTGTATATAGCCTCCACATTGACTCTGTACTGGTACCCCCTGTATATAGCCTCCACACTGACTCGGTACTGGGGCCCCCTGTATATAGCCTCCACACTGACTCTGTACCGGTACCCCCTGTATATAGCCTCCACACTGACTCTGTACCGGTACCCCCTGTATATAGCCTCCACACTGACTCTGTACCGGTACCCCCTGTATATAGCCTCCACATTGACTCTGTACCGGTACCCCCCTGTATATAGCCTCCACACTGACTCTGTACCGGTACCCCCCTGTATATAGCCTCCACAAGGACTCTGTACCGGTACCCCCTGTATATAGCCTCCACACTGACTCTGTACCGGTACCCCCTGTATATAGCCTCCACATTGACTTAGTACTGGTACCCCCTGTATATAGCCTCCACACTGACTCTGTACCGGTACCCCCCTGTATATAGCCTCCACACTGACTCTGTACTGGTCCCCCCTGTATATAACCTCCACACTGACTCTGTACTGGTGCCCCCTGTATATAGCCCCCACACTGAGTCTGTACCGGTACCCCCTGTATATAGTCTCCACACTGACTCTGTACTGGTACCCCCTGTATATACCCTCCACATTGACTCTGTACTGGTGCCTCCTGTATATAGCCTCCACATTGACTCTGTACCGGTACCCCCTGTATATAGCCTCCACACTGACTCTGTACTGGTGCCCCCTGTATATAGCCTCCACACTGACTCTGTACTGGTGCCCCCTGTATATAGCCTCCACACTGACTCTGTACTGGTGCCCCCTGTATATAGTCTCCACACTGACTCTGTACTGGGGCCCCCTGTATATAACCTCCACACTGACTCTGTACTGGTGCCCCCTGTATATAGTCTCCACACTGACTCTGTACTGGGGCCCCCTGTATATAACCTCCACACTGACTCTGTACTGGTGCCCCCTGTATATAGTCTCCACACTGACTCTGTACTGGTGCCCCCTGTATATAGTCTCCACACTGACTCTGTACCGGTACCCCCCTGTATATAGCCTCCACATTGACTCTGTACCGGTACCCCCCTGTATATAGCCTCCACACTGACTCTGTACCGGTACCCCCTGTATATAGCCTCCACATTGACTCTGTACTGGTACCCCCTGTATATAGCCTCCACACTGACTCGGTACTGGGGCCCCCTGTATATAGCCTCCACACTGACTCTGTACCGGTACCCCCCTGTATATAGCCTCCACACTGACTCTGTACCGGTACCCCCTGTATATAGCCTCCACACTGACTCTGTACCGGTACCCCCTGTATATAGCCTCCACATTGACTCTGTACCGGTACCCCCCTGTATATAGCCTCCACACTGACTCTGTACCGGTACCCCCCTGTATATAGCCTCCACACTGACTCTGTACCGGTACCCCCTGTATATAGCCTCCACACTGACTCTGTACCGGTACCCCCTGTATATAGCCTCCACATTGACTCTGTACTGGTACCCCCTGTATATAGCCTCCACACTGACTCTGTACCGGTACCCCCCTGTATATAGCCTCCACATTGACTCTGTACTGGTACCCCCTGTATATAGCCTCCACACTGACTCTGTACCGGTACCCCCTGTATATAGCCTCCACATTGACTCTGTACTGGTACCCCCTGTATATAGCCTCCACTCTGACTCTGTACTGGTACCCCCTGTATATAGCCTCCACATTGACTCTGTACTGGTACCCCCTGTATATAGCCTCCACATTGACTCTGTACTGGTACCCCCTGTATATAGCCTCCACACTGACTCTGTACTGGTACCCCCTGTATATAGCCTCCACATTGACTCTGTACTGGTACCCCCTGTATATAGCCTCCACATTGACTCTGTACTGGTACCCCCTGTATATAGCCTCCACACTGACTCTGTACCGGTACCCCCTGTATATAGCCTCCACATTGACTCTGTACTGGTACCCCCTGTATATAGCCTCCACACTGACTCTGTACTGGTACCCCCTGTATATAGCCTCCACATTGACTCTGTACTGGTACCCCCTGTATATAGCCTCCACATTGACTCTGTACTGGTACCCCCTGTATATAGTCTCCACATTGACTCTGTACTGGTACCCCCTGTATATAGTCTCCACATTGACTCTGTACTGGGGCCCCCTGTATGGAGCCTCATTATTGTTTTTCTTATTGTGTTACTTTGTATTTTAGCCTTCTTGGTAAATATTTTATTCTTCTTGAACTGCACTGTTGGTTAAGGGCTGGTCAGTAAAGCATTTCACGGGAAAGTCTACACTTGTTGTATTCGGCATTTCACGGTAAAGTCAACACCTGTTGTATTC
>NC_143024.1:7197500-7245000 GCF_057628025.1 Oncorhynchus mykiss
AGGCATTAAGGTAGCCTACTGGAAGCATTTACAAGAAAGCAATGGGACCAAATATGCACAACTATGGCTGAAGACGTGCTCATTTACCCATTAAATATAATAAGTCGTTAACTCTCGAAAAGTACAGGATGCTTTTTACAGTTTTTTCCAACTGCTTACACACGTTTTTCAAAACCGTCTCCTTTTTTTCAAAACTCTACACACAATTCACACAACTGCACACACAAGATGCAAAATGCCTCACGTCTCCTTCAAAATGTAACACCGCATTCAAAATGCCATGAACACATGTCAGAATGAAGCATTGGCATCAAATGACAAACATTGCTTTCATAATAGTACATTTCTGTATCTACCATGTAAACACTGTTTAAGAAGGAGAGCCATCTCTGATGAGATTAGGACAACGCTTGTTGAACATTGTGATCAACCACGGTTTGACCATGAGAGAGACTGGACTGAGAGTCCAGCCCAACCTTCTATAACTGAGGGTATTAATGACAGTTTTCTGGCAGACCCTCTATAACAGAGTATTAATGACAGTTTTCTGGCAGACCCTCTATAACCTTCTATAACAGAGTATTAATGACAGTTTTCTAGTAGATCTTCTATAACTGAGGGTATTAATGGCAGTTTTCTAGTAGATCTTCTATAACTGAGGGTATTAATGGCAGTTTTCTAGCAGATCTTCTATATCTGAGGGTATTAATGACTGTTTTCTAGCAGACCTTCTATAACAGAGTATTAATGACAGTTTTCTGGCAGACCTTCTATAACTGAGGGTGTTAATGACAGTTTTCTAGTAGATCTTCTATAACTGAGGGTATTAATGGCAGTTTTCTAGCAGACTTTCTATAACTGAGGGTATTAATGACAGTTTTCTAGCAGATCTTCTATATCTGAGGGTATTAATGACTGTTTTCTAGCAGACCTTCTATAACAGAGTATTAATGACAGTTTTCTAGCAGACCTTCTATAACAGAGTATTAATGTTCGTTTTCTAGCAGATCTTCTATAACTGAGGGTATTAATGACAGTTTTCTGGCAACCCTTCTATAACCTTCTATAACAGAGTATTAATGACAGTTTTCTAGCAGACCTTCTATAACAGAGAGTATTAATGACAGTTTTCTAGCAGACCTTCTATAACCTTCTATAACAGAGGGTATTAGTGACAGTTTTCTAGCAGACCTTCTATATCTGAGGGTATTAATGGCAGTTTTCTAGCAGACCTTCTATAACTGAGGGTATTAATGACAGTTGTCTAGCCGACCTTCTATAACAGAGTATTAATGACAGTTTTCTGGCAGACCTTCTATAACAGAGTATTAATGACAGTTTTCTAGCAGATCTTCTATAATTGAGGGTATTAATGACAGTTTTCTAGCAGACCTTCTATAACAGAGTATTAATGACAGTTTTCTAGCAGACCTTCTATAACAGAGGGTATTAATGACAGTTTTCTAGCAGACCTTCTATAACAGAGGGTATTAATGACAGTTTTCTAGCAGACCTTCTATAACAGAGGGTATTAATGACAGTTTTCTAGCAGACCTTCTATAACAGAGGGTATTAATGACAGTTTTCTGGCAGACCTTCTATAACAGAGGGTATTAATGACAGTTTTCTGGCAGACCTTCTATAACTGAGGGTATTAATGACAGTTTTCTGGCAGACCTTCTATAACTGAGGGTATTAATGACAGTTTTCTAGCAGATCTTCTATAACAGAGGGTATTAATGACAGTTTTCTAGCAGACCTTCTATAACAGAGGGTATTAATGACAGTTTTCTGGCAGACCTTCTATAACAGAGGGTATTAATGACAGTTTTCTGGCAGACCTTCTATAACTGAGGGTATTAATGACAGTTTTCTGGCAGACCTTCTATAACTGAGGGTATTAATGACAGTTTTCTAGCAGATCTTCTATAACTGAGGGTATTAATGACTGTTCGCGGGGGCCAGTGATTCTCAGGCCTAAATGGCTCCACTGTACATAGTGCACTATAATAGGGCTCCACTGTACATAGTGCACTATAATAGGGTTCCACTGTACATAGTGCACTATAATAGGGTTCCACGTGGGATGTACCCTGTGTCTGTCTGCGTCTGGACTGCTGGATTAGCCCCGACAGCTCTCACCTTAACTTACGTTTACAGCAGATGCTACAGCCGCCCAGGCTACAAAACACACTGTGCTATTTTCAGACTGGCCACTGGGAGCAGTGTTAGACAGAGAATGAATGATGAGTGAACTGGAGCACATGTCGAGCCAGCTCTGGTTTCCTACACTGGAGCTTCTGAACAGAACAGAGCTGAATGGGTAGTAGGCTGCTGTTCAAAAGGGCTCTTCTTACACAGTACAGTCATGTCTAACATTTGGGGCGGCACGGTAGCCTGCTGGACTAGCCTGTTGGACTAGTAACCGGAAGGTTGCAAGTTCAAACCCCCGACAGTCATGTCTAACATGGACCAAGTATTCTAACACAGTACATTCATATCTAACATGTACCAAGTATTCTAACACAGTACATTCATATCTAATATGTACCAAGTATTCAAACACTACAGTACACTTACTACAATATACAATCAGCCTGGGGGAATGTAATGTTGCTACCTTACTACAATATACAATCAGCCTGGGGGAATGTAATGTTGCTATCTTATTACAATATACAATCAGCCTGGGGGAATGTAATGTTGCTACCTTATTACAATATACAATCAGCCTGGGGGAATGTAATGTTGCTACCTTATTACAATATACAATCAGCCTGGGGGAATGTAATGTCACTATCTTATTACAATATACAATCAGCCTGGGGGAATGTGATGTCACTATCTTACTACAATATACAATCAGCCTGGGGGAATGTAATGTCGCTACCTTACTACAATATACAACCAGCCTGGGGGAATGTAATGTTGCTATCTTATTACAATATACAATCAGCCTGGGGGAATGTAATGTTGCTATCTTACTACAATATACAACCAGCCTGGGGGAAAGTAATGTCGCTATCTTATTACAATATACAATCAGCCTGGGGGAATGTAATGTTGCTACCTTATTACAATATACAATCAGCCTGGGGGAATGTAATGTTGCTATCTTATTACAATATACAATCAGCCTGGGGGAATGTAATGTTGCTACCTTACTACAATATACAACCAGCCTGGGGGAATGTAATGTTGCTATCTTATTACAATATACAATCAGCCTGGGGGAATGTAATGTTGCTATCTTATTACAATATACAACCAGCCTGGGGGAAAGTAATGTCGCTATCTTATTACAATATACAACCAGCCTGGGGGAAAGTAATGTCGCTACCTTACTACAGTCTTCCTGCCTGTTAGTTATTGGTCACCTCTCCGCTGAATAGGAAAATATAGCTTCAGAGAATGAACACTTGGTTAATGTCATGTCATTCAAGGCTCTATGTGCACAACACTGCACCATAACACTATAACACTATAACACTATAACACTATAACACTATAACACTATAACACTATGACACTATGACACTATGACACTATGACACTATGACACTATGACACCATAACACTATAACACTATAACACTATAACACTATAACACTATAACACTATAACACTATAACACTATAACACTATAACACTATAACACCATAACACTATAACACTATAACACTATAACACTATAACACTATAACACTATAACACTATAACACTATAACACTATACCACTATAACACTATAACACTATAACACTATAACACTATAACACTATAACACTATAACACTATAACACTATAACACTATAACACTATAACACTATAACACCATAACACTATAACACTATAACACTATAACACTATAACACTATAACACTATAACACTATAACACTATAACACTATAACACCATAACACTATAACACTATAACACTATAACACTATAACACTATAACACTATAACACTATAACACTATAACACTATAACACTATAACACTATAACACCATAACACTATAACACTATAACACCATAACACTATAACACTATAACACTATAACACTATAACACTATAACACCATAACACTATAACACTATAACACTATAACACTATAACACTATAACACTATAACACTATAACACTATAACACTATAACACTATAACACTATAACACTATAACACCATAACACTATAACACTATAACACTATAACACTATAACACTATAACACTATAACACTATAACACTATAACACTATAACACTATAACACTATAACACTACAATACGCTGTTGGTCAGTTTATTCAAAGAGAGGAACAGACGATTGATACAGCAGCGACAACAAACCCAGAGGACATCTTTATTTTGTTTTAAATTCTCCATTTTCAATAGAAAAGGCCAGGTTAGAAACGTTGTCATTGTGGCAGCTGTCATGCAGGCTTGTCTAGTAAAGCTTTAGGGTCTAGTTTCTTTCAAAGAAAATACAAAATCATAAAATAATTAGAGCTTGTGTAGGCTTTCTCTTCTGGTGTCAGCTGGGGAGAGTGAATCGCAGTGTGCTCTTCACATCGTTCCATCTCTTCTTCCACCTCTCTTACATCAGGCGCGGGATAAGTATAGGTCAGGGATAAACGTAACCCAGTTACCATAGAGACAGAGTCACCCTCTTTTTTTCTCCCCCTTTTTCTATGAATGACTGCTGTATTACAAGACGTTGCAATTATACGCCGTCTCGCTCACTCACTTTACAGTTGTAATGCAACGTAAAAATGTTCAAATATCACACCGTAACATTTAGACGAGGCGAAACATCACGGGCTTTTCTGTTCTGGCCACGCCAGGTCTCTTTGAATCAAACGAACACCTGCGCGGTAATTGTCCTGCTTTTTATAGATGGCAGAAAGGCACCGGTGGTCTCCATCTGGAGGAGAGGGAGCGAGCCGGCTGCCCAGCTGGGCTGGAGAGGGCCGGAGGTGAGGTGGGGTTTGGGTGGTGCTTGCCTGCCTTGTCTGTTGAAAGAGCTGGGTACTGGGGTGGTACATGACTGTCTGTCTGCCTGCCTGTCTGCCTGCCTGCCTGTCTGTCTGTCTGTCTGTCTGACTGCCTGCCTACCTACCTACCTGCCTGCCTGCCTGCCTGCCTGCCTGCCTGCTGCCTGCCTGCCTGCTTGCCTACCTACCTACCTACCTACCTGTCTGTCTGTCTGTCTGTCTGTCTGTCTGTCTGTCTGACTACCTGACTCCCTGACTACCTGACTACCTGACTACCTGCCAGCCTGACTGCCTGCCTGCCTCTAGAGGAGCTCTGAAACACAAAGGCGATCCTTCTCACTTCAAAGTGAATTTGTAATGAAAGTGACTGACTGACTGAGTGCTAGCTTTCACATTGAGATCGCAGGCTTGCCAGACAGTCAAATCTGAAATTGATCATTTGAATTTCAAATGTGTTGTATTGAGGTTAAAGGCAGGTTGGGGCGTTTTCTTTCTTTCAGCTGTCTCTCTCTCTCTCTCTCTCTCTCTCTCTCGCTCTGTCTCTCTCTCTCTCCATCTCTCTGTCTCTCTGTCTCTCTCTCTCTCTCTCTCTCTCTCTCTCTCTCTCTCTCCCTCTCTCTCTCTCTCTCTCTCTCGCTCTTTCTCTCTCTCTCTCTCTCTCTCTCTCTCGCTCTCTCTCCATCTCTCTGTCTCTCTCTCTCTCTGTCTCTCTGTCTCTCTCTCTCTCTCTCTCTCTCTCTCTATCTCTCTCGCTCTGTCTCTCTCTCTCTCCATCTCTCTCTCTCTCTCTCTCTCTCTCTCTCTCTCTCAAATTCAAATTCAAATTCAAGCTGCTTTATTGGCATGAAAAACATTGTGTCAATATTGCCAAAGCAACAATGTATACAATATACATTGTAACAAAATTATAAATGATAGCAAATAATAATATAAAATGGTAGTAAATAATAATACAAAATTAAATACAAAAATAATAACAATAAAATGGTAACAGTCTACAGTAAACATTAATAATTATAGTAATAACAATAATAGTAATAATAAGTAAGTTACTGTTTACTATGCAGATGTTATTATTCAGTGTCCCTCAGGCTATGGCAGGAAAATACATATTTGGCTGCAAGAGGAGCCATTGCTCCTTCGCCCATGAGTATTCTTAGTTTTTCCTCTGGGTTCAATTTGTAAAAATTTGGAATATATGTAGTCATTTCTGTGAATAATGAATCTCTTTGTGAGGAATATTTATCACAGTAAAGGAGAAAGTGCATCTCTGTCTCTACCTCCCCTGTCATGCAGTGACCACATACACGCTCCTCTTTGGGTAGCCATGTCTTTTTATGTCTGCCGGTTTCTATTGCCAATCGGTGGTCACTCAGCCTGTACTTGGTAAGGATCTGTCTCTGCTTCGTATCTCTGACAGAGTAGAGATAATCAGCCAATTCATATTCTCTGTTTAGGGTCAGATAGCAATTTAGTCGGCTTTGGGATTTTGTTTTGTTTTTCCAGTATTGTAAGTATGATTCCTTTGATTGGTTCATGATTTTGTTTATTGGAATTCTTTCTTTTGAAGCAGTGCTGGTGTCAGCTTGATTGGTGAGGTCCAACACCAGCTGACTGAGAGGGCTCGTTTCTGGGCTCAGCTCTTGGGCTTGAAGTGCTTTAAATTGCAGACTCGAATTTGGACTTGAATTTAGATGTAGCCAAAATTTTAATGATCTTTTCTGTATTTTCATTATTACTGGAAAACGGCCCAATTCTGCCCTACATGCATTAGTTGGTGTATTTCTCTGGACTTGTAGAATATTCCGACAGAATTCTGCATGTAGGGTTTCAATTGGATGTTTGTCCCACATTTTAAAATCCAGTTTATTGAGTGGCCCCCAAACCTCACTTCCATAAAGTGCTATTGGTAGGATTACACTGTCAAATATTTTAGTCCAAATTCTAATTGGGATGTTGATTTTGAATAATTTCATTTTTATTGCATACATTGCTCTGCGGGCTTTTTCTTTGAGTGCATTCACTGCCATATTAAAGTTTCCCGATGCAGATATGGTCAGACCAAGGTAGGTGTAATTTTTTGTGTGTTCAATTAAGGTGTTGTTCAGGGTGAATTTACATTTTTGTTTCTGACATCTGGGTTTTTTTTGGAAAATCATGATTTTAGTTTTTTGGAAATTTACTGCCAGGGCCCAATTATGGCAATATTGCTCCAGAATATTAATGTTTTGTTGAAGACCTTCTTTGGTTGGTGATAGAAGTACCAAGTCATCAGCATATAGCAGGTATTTCACCTCTGTGTCAAATAGTGTGAGTCCTGGGGCTGGAGATTGGTCCAACATGTCTGCTAATTCATTGATATAAATGTTGAAAAGATTTGGACTCAAATTGCAGCCTTGTCTCACACCTCGACATTGTGAAAAAAATTCTGTTCTTTGGTTTTTGATTTTTATTGCACACTTGTTTTCTGTGTACATACATTTTATTAAGTCATACACCTTACCACCAAGCCCACTTTGTAGAATTTTGTAGAATAGCCCTTCGTGCCAAATCGAATCAAATGCTTTTTTAAAGTCAATAAAGCAAGCAAAGATTTTGCCCTCTTTTTTTTGGTGGACGTGTTTATTAATTAGTGTGTGTAAGGTGTATATATGGTCAGTAGTGCGATGGTTAGGGAGAAAGCCAATTTGACATTTACTTATTACATTTTTTTCTTGAAGAAAGGTTTGAATTCTTGAATTCAAAATGCTACAGAAAATCTTTCCCAAGTTACTGTTGACGCAAATTCCCCTGTAATTATTGGGGTCTGATTTGTCTCCACTTTTGTGGATAGGGGAGATGAGCCCCTGGTTCCAGACATCAGGGAAGCAGCCAGAAGTTAAAACCATGTTGAACAATTTAAGCACAGCATTTTGCAACTCAGGTGTGCTGTTTTTCAGCATTTCATTTCTGATGTTGTCTACACCACAAGCCTTTTTTGATTTAATAGATTTTAGCTTTTCATTTAGTTCTTGTTGGGTTATTGGGTAATCTAATGGATTTTGGTTGTTTTTAATGACTGATTCCAGGATGTTCAATTTTTCTTTAATTTCTAATTGGTTCTGGTTTAAGTCTTTTTGTGGGATGTTTTTGTATAGATTATCAAAGTAAGTTTTCCAAATTCCTACATCTTGTATGGCTAATTCTTGTGGCTTTGATGTGCTTAAATTGTTCCACATGTCCCAGAACTGATTTTGGTCAATTGCGTTTTCAATTTCATCAAGTGTCTTGTTGGTATAATTCAATTTCTTGCATTTCAGTGTTTGTTTATACTGTTTCAGAGTTTCAAAGTATTCATATCGTAGCTCTGGGTTGTTTTGCTGCTTATGTTTTTTGTTTGACATTTGTCTTAGGTGTTTTCTAATTGTTTTACATTCATTATCAAACCATTTGTCAGAAACATTTAGATTTTTGCTTCTGATGTTGCATTGCTTTGGTTTTCTCAAATTTGCTTTCGATGCTGCTTTTTGGAATATGCAGTTGATGTTTTGGGTAGCTGAATTGACACCATCTTTATTGTTTTGGTACTGTGAGTTATTGAAAAACTGTATAGAGTTCATCATTTCATTTGAGTTCAATGTTTCAATGAATGCCTCTGCACTGTTTGGAGCCCATCTGAACGATTGGTTTATGTTGTAAAGTTTATTGGGCTGTTTTTTTGAATGAATATTGCCAGTTAATTTCTTCAGAAACACGTTGATCTGACTGTGATCTGACAATGGTGTCTGTGGTCTGACAGTGAATGCACTAATGGAGGAGGGGTCAATGTCAGTGATGGCATAATCGACTACACTTGTCCCAAGAGCTGAGCAGTAAGTAAACTGACCTAAAGAGTCCCCTCTGATTCTACCATTAAGCATGTACAGACCTAAGGCTCGACAGAGATGTACTAACTCTTTTCCATTTTTGTTCAGTATTTGGTCAGGACTGTTTCTATTATTTATAATAGGGCTACTGTACAAGGAGGGGTGTCCAAATATGTGGTGGTTACCTCCCGCATCAGTGTAGTCAGGCTCAGAACCTGTTCTTGCATTGAAATCTCCACAAAGAAGCACTTTACCCTGCGCCTGAAATGTAATGATTTCTGTCTGGAGATTGTCAAAAAACTGATCATCATAATATGATGAATCTGAAGGAGGAGCATAAGCTGCACATATGTATACATCATTGTCACAATAGATTGTACCTTTGTTAAGTTTTAGCCAAATGTGAGTGGTACCTTTTTTCATTTCCTTCAGTGCTAAGTCCTGCTTATGCCAAATGATGATTCCACCTGAGTCTCGGCCCCGTTTAACATTTTTATGTTTGATTGATGGTAGTAAACTTTCTCTATAGCCTGAGGGACACTGAGTATCTATGTCTCCACGACACCATGTTTCCAGTAGGATTATGATGTCCTGTCCCTTGATGTTTTTAATCAATTCTGGATTTGTTGTTTTATAACCAAAATGTGAAGAGTATAGGCCCTGGATATTCCAAGAGCTGATAGTTAATGATCTCATTTATAATAAGTGATATTCACTGGTTTGAGTAAAGTACATCGAAAAAAACAAAAAAAATAAAATACTATATATATATATATATATATATATATATATATACATATATATATACATACATATACATACACATATACATACATACATACACACATACATATATATATATATACATATACATACACATACACATACATACATATATATACATACACACACACACACACACACACACACACACACACACACACACACACACACATACATACACACACACACACACACACACACACACACATACATACATACATATATGTATATATACATACACATACACATATACATATATATATATATATATACACACATACATGCACATACACACATACACACATACATACATACATACACACACATGCGCACACACACACACACACACACACACACACACCATTACATATAATAATTATTATAATACCGGTGTCAATACATTTAGGAATATTTGTAAAGAAATTAATAAGAATGGAATAAGATTGCACTGTACTTATTTTATGTGCAATCTGCAACCCTGTGTGTTTGTGTGTGTGTGTGTGTGCGCGTGCGTGCCCGTGTGTGAATTAAAGGGACTGTCTAGCTCAGTAGTCTGCATATTAGTTGCAGTAGTTGGCGCACCTCTCCTATCTCTGATTGTTCTAGGGGTCTTCTGCCAGAGGTTACCTCAGCATATGTAGGCTGACGATCTAATTGATGCATGGTGTGGACTGCATCATGTGGTCTACTTCCCTGAAGGGCAGTGTTCTGACCGACCCTGGAGTAGTGGTCAGAGCTGTGTTGTGATGGGCTGGGTCTAGTAGAGCTGTGTTGTGATGGGACAGGTCTAGTAGAGCTGTGTTGTGATGGGCCGGGTCTAGTAGAGCTGTGTTGTGATGGGCCGGGTCTAGTAGAGCTGTGTTGTGATGGGCCGGGTCTAGTAGAGCTGTGTTGTGATGGGCCGGGTCTAGTAGAGCTGTGTTGTGATGGGCCAGGTCTAGTAGAGCTGTGTTGGGATGGGCTGGGTCTAGTAGAGCTGTGTTGTGAAGGGCCGGGTCTAGTAGAGCTGTGTTGTGATGGGCCAGGTCTTGTAGAGCTGTGCTGTGTTGGGCCTGGTCTAGTAGAGCTGTGCTGTAATAAGCCATGTCTGGCTCTTTTCTCCTCGGGATGGTGGAGGTACTGTTGTTTCAAAAGGTGGGGCGGGGGACCTTTGTTGCTGGGGTGATGGGTGTGTGGGTCCCTGCCAAGTGTTGCATCTTTTAGGTCCTTGGCAAAGGTTCTGATACTGTCCTGATCAAGATGTATATTATCATACAAGTGTTGACATGTCAGAGTGGGGTGGTGAGCCGTTCTGACGTTGAGCAGTGAGGCACAGTCCACAGTGATCTGTTGATTTATTTTGTCGATCAACTTTTCTGGGAAGTCTTTTCTTGGTAGGAGGGTGGACACAACTATATTGGTTGTTGGGAACATAGCCTGTGCCCGTTCTGCCACTCTTCTCACTGCCCCAGATACATTTTCACCTTTGGCATGAAGGTCGTTTGTGCCAGTGTGGATGATGATGTTGTCAGGGGTGTCAATCCTGGTCTGACTGAGTAGCTGCATTGCACTCTCAGTTGTAGGACACCAGAACTTATACACCTGGTGTCTAGGAAATAATCTTTCCTGGACTAAGAACTTCCCATTTGAATCAATTAGAATTGCAGTTGTGGGTGATTGTCTGGGTGGAGCAGACTGGGAGGCTGGTATTCTGACCTGGGCTGGAGCAGACTGGGAGGCTGGTAGGTTAACCTGGGCTGGAGCAGACTGGGAGGCTGGTATTCTGACCTGGGCTGGAGCAGACTGGGAGGCTGGTAGGTTGACCTGGGCTGGAGCAGACTGGGAGGCTGGTAGGTTAACCTGGGCTGGAGCAGACTGGGAGGCTGGTATTCTGACCTGGGCTGGAGCAGACTGGGAGGCTGGTAGGTTGACCTGGGCTGGAGCAGACTGAGAGGCTGGTAGGTTGACCTGGGCTGGAGCAGACTGGTAGGCTGGTGCAGTGTCATCCGGCTGTGTAGTGGAGGCCATGCTGGTCTCAGGTTCTGCTTGTGTTGTACCAAGCTGGTGGACATGTTCTCTAGATGCAGAGGACACAATGACTCTCTGCCGGTTGAGGGTGTCAATGTACCTCTCTTTTTGTTCGAGCTCCTTTCTAGTTGTGCTCAGATGGTCTCTGAGGTCATCATTTGTCTGACTCAGCTTGTCCATTCTGCTTTCTAATTTAGCTATGGATGCTCTGCTCTCCTCCCTGAACTGTTTCATCTCTTCTTTGAGTTTCTGGACAGTGTCCTCCTCTTGAAGCTTGTTCTCTCTGAGTTCTATGACCTCTGCTTCGACTAGAGAGAGGGTGTTGTGGAAACGTTGCATAGCAGGTGTTCTTATTGAAATTGTCATGTCCTTGACTCTGTCTGCTGCAGGTGAGGTAGGTAAAGGGACGTTGAGGGCTTCCTGCTGGGTCACAGAGACCATTGGGGTCTGCTTTTCTCCATCTCCCTCCTTGACTTTTTCCTCATTTTCTGAGATGATGTCAGCGTCTTCTTTTAGGGTAGCAAACCTATTCTCAAAAGCCTGGAGGCTTGAATCATTGCCTTGTATCAATACAGTTCCATGATTATATAAGTTTACTGTTTGATATGTGTTGCTCTGGTCAGCTTCTTCAAAAATGCTGATCTGACATCCTTGGCTGATGCCCCTCTTTTTTGAGAAAGGGAAATGGTTGCAAATAACCTTTTTCCATATGTTCCCTCGATTGGTATTAAAAATTAAATTAGCTCTTGTTTTGTAACTGGTAAGATCTGCAAACAGGCATTCATGGTTCTGTCCCATCAACAAACCTTTGAAACTTTTCTTAGCTTTCTCTGTTTGGATGTCTGGTGGGTAAACAATTTCCATAGCAACGCTGGTGATGTTGGCTACAATGTTGCAATAGAAGTGCTGTTTCTTGTATAATGCTCTCTTGTTTCTTCAGAGGACTGTTTCACTTTGTTATCCTTTTTTCTTTTCCTTTTTCTTCTGTCCTTATTTTGTCTTCCTTTCTTCTGTTAACTAGATATTTTTTTGTTATTCTTTGTAAGCTAGCTAGCTTCTTCCAGGAGAGTCCTTAGCAACTGCTTAGCAACATGTAAACAATTCAGCTAACAATTCAGCTAGCTAAGATAACTGTATAATTTTATGAAAAATAGTTACTTTTTCAAAATCCTGTCTTTTTGGTTTGTTGCTTGTATTGTCTTCTATTGAGTCTTGCAGTTTTCTTTTGATTTTTTCGATGTACTTCACTCTAAAAAACCATTTAAATCTCAATATATACAGGAGCTCATTTTTCAGCAGCTGCTCAATTTGGAACTTCGGAACTCTCTCTCTCTCTCTCTCTCTCTCTCTCTCTCTCTCTCTCTCTCTCTCTCTCTCTCTCTCTCTCTCTCTCTCTCTCTCGCTCTGTCTCTCTCTCTCTCCATCTCTCTGTCTCTCTGTCTCTGTCTCTCTCTCTCTCCATCTCTCTGTCTCTCTCTCTCTCTCTCTCTCTCGCTCTCTCTCCATCTCTCTGTCTCTCTCTCTCTCTGTCTCTCTGTCTCTCTCTCTCTCTCTCTCTCTCTCTCTCTCTCTCTCTCTCGCTCTGTCTCTCTCTCTCTCCATCTCTCTGTCTCTCTGTCTCTCTCTCTCTCTCTCTCTCTCTCTCTCTCCCTCTCTCTCTCTCTCTCTCTCTCGCTCTTTCTCTCTCTCTCTCTCTCTCTCTCTCTCTCTCTCTCGCTCTCTCTCCATCTCTCTGTCTCTCTCTCTCTCTGTCTCTCTGTCTCTCTCTCTCTCTCTCTCTCTCTCTCTCTCTCTCTCTCGCTCTGTCTCTCTCTCTCTCCATCTCTCTGTGTCTCTCTCTCTGTCTCTCTCTCTCTCTCTCTCTCTCTCTCTCTCTCTCTCTCTCTCTCTCTCTCGCTCTGTCTCTCCATCTCTCTGTCTCTCTGTCTCTCTCTCTCTCTCTCTCTCTCTCTCCCTCTCTCTCTCTCTCTCTCTCTCTCGCTCTGTCTCTCTCTCTCTCCATCTCTCTGTCTCTCTGTCTCTCTCTCTCTCTCTCTCTCTCTCTCTCTCTCTCTCTCTCTCTCTCTCTCTCCCTCTCTCTCTCTCTCTCTCTCTCTCTCTCTCTCTCTCTCTCTCTCTCTCTCTCTCTCTCTCTCTCTCTCTGTCTCTCTCTCTCTCTCTCTCTCTCTCTCTCTCTCTCTCTCTCTCTCTCTCTCTCTCCCTCTCTCTCTCTCTCTCTCTCTCTCTCTCTCTCTCTCTCTCTCTCTCTCTCTCTCTCAAAATTCAAATTCAAATTCAAGCTGCTTTATTGGCATGAAAAACATTGTGTCAATATTGCCAAAGCAACAATGTATACAATATACATTGTAACAAAATTGTAAATGATAGCAAATAATAATATAAAATGGTAGTAAATAATAATACAAAAATAAATACAATAAAATGGTAACAGTCTACAGTAAACATTAATAATTATAGTAATAACAATAATAGTAATAATAAGTAAGTTACTGTTTACTATGCAGATGTTATTATTCAGTGTCCCTCAGGCTATGGCAGGAAAATACATATTTGGCTGCAAGAGGAGCCATTGCTCCTTCGCCCATGAGTATTCTTAGTTTTTCCTCTGGGTTCAATTTGTAAAAATGTGGAATATATGTAGTCATTTCTGTGAATAATGAATCTCTTTGTGAGGAATATTTATCACAGTAAAGGAGAAAGTGCATCTCTGTCTCTACCTCCCCTGTCATGCAGTGACCACATACACGCTCCTCTTTGGGTAGCCATGTCTTTTTATGTCTGCCGGTTTCTATTGCCAATCGGTGGTCACTCAGCCTGTACTTGGTAAGGATCTGTCTCTGCTTCGTATCTCTGACAGAGTAGAGATAATCAGCCAATTCATATTCTCTGTTTAGGGTCAGATAGCAATTTAGTCGGCTTTGGGATTTTGTTTCGTTTTTCCAGTATTGTAAGTATGATTCCTTTGATTGGTTCATGATTTTGTTTATTGGAATTCTTTCTTTTGAAGCAGTGCTGGTGTCAGCTTGATTGGTGAGGTCCAACACCAGCTGACTGAGAGGGCTCGTTTCTGGGCTCAGCTCTTGGGCTTGAAGTGCTTTAAATTGCAGACTCGAATTTGGACTTGAATTTAGATGTAGCCAAAATTTTAATGATCTTTTCTGTATTTTCATTATTACTGGAAAACGGCCCAATTCTGCCCTACATGCATTAGTTGGTGTATTTCTCTGGACTTGTAGAATTTTCCGACAGAATTCTGCATGTAGGGCTTCAATTGGATGTTTGTCCCACATTTTAAAATCCAGTTTATTGAGTGGCCCCCAAACCTCACTTCCATAAAGTGCTATTGGTAGGATTACACTGTCAAATATTTTAGTCCAAATTCTAATTGGGATGTTGATTTTGAATAATTTCATTTTTATTGCATACATTGCTCTGCGGGCTTTTTCTTTGAGTGCCTTCACTGCCATATTAAAGTTTCCCGATGCAGATATGGTCAGACCAAGGTAGGTGTAATGTTTTGTGTGTTCAATTAAGGTGTTGTTCAGGGTGAATTTACATTTGTGTTTCTGACATCTGGGGTTTTTTTGGAAAATCATGATTTTAGTTTTTTGGAAATTTACTGCCAGGGCCCAATTATGGCAATATTGCTCCAGAATATTAATGTTTTGTTGAAGACCTTCTTTGGTTGGTGATAGAAGTACCAAGTCATCAGCATATAGCAGGTATTTCACCTCTGTGTCAAATAGTGTGAGTCCTGGGGCTGGAGATTGGTCCAACATGTCTGCTAATTCATTGATATAAATGTTGAAAAGATTTGGACTCAAATTGCAGCCTTGTCTCACACCTCGACATTGTGAAAAAAATTCTGTTCTTTGGTTTTTGATTTTTATTGCACACTTGTTTTCTGTGTACATACATTTTATTAAGTCATACACCTTACCACCAAGCCCACTTTGTAGAATTTTGTAGAATAGCCCTTCATGCCAAATCGAATCAAATGCTTTTTTAAAGTCAATAAAGCAAGCAAAGATTTTGCCCTCTTTTTTTTGGTGGACGTGTTTATTAATTAGTGTGTGTAAGGTGTATATATGGTCAGTAGTGCGATGGTTAGGGAGAAAGCCAATTTGACATTTACTTATTACATTTTTTTCTTGAAGAAAGGTTTGAATTCTTGAATTCAAAATGCTACAGAAAATCTTTCCCAAGTTACTGTTGACGCAAATTCCCCTGTAATTATTGGGGTCTGATTTGTCTCCACTTTTGTGGATAGGGGAGATGAGCCCCTGGTTCCAGACATCAGGGAAGCAGCCAGAAGTTAAAACCATGTTGAACAATTTAAGCACAGCATTTTGCAACTCAGGTGTGCTGTTTTTCAGCATTTCATTTCTGATGTTGTCTACACCACAAGCCTTTTTTGATTTAATAGATTTTA
Organism: Oncorhynchus mykiss; assembly: GCF_057628025.1. Classification (NCBI taxonomy): domain Eukaryota; kingdom Metazoa; phylum Chordata; class Actinopteri; order Salmoniformes; family Salmonidae; genus Oncorhynchus; species Oncorhynchus mykiss. Next base: position 7,213,562 of record NC_143024.1, read on the forward strand.
GCTTTTCGTTTAGTTCTTGTTGGGTTATTGGGTAATCTAATGGATTTTGGTTGTTTTTAATGACTGATTCCAGGATGTTCAATTTTTCTATAATTTCTAATTGGTTCTGTTGTAAGTCTTTTTGTGGGATGTTTTTGTATAGATTATCAAAGTAAGTTTTCCAAATTCCTACATCTTGTATGGCTAATTCTTGTGGCTTTGATGTGCTTAAATTGTTCCACATGTCCCAGAACTGATTTTGGTCAATTGCGTTTTCAATTTCATCAAGTGTCTTGTTGGTATAATTCAATTTCTTGCATTTCAGTGTTTGTTTATACTGTTTCAGAGTTTCAAAGTATTCATATCGTAGCTCTGGGTTGTTTTGCTGCTTATGTTTTTTGTTTGACATTTGTCTTAGGTGTTTTCTAATTGTTTTACATTCATTATCAAACCATTTGTCAGAAACATTTTGATTTTTGCTTCTGATGTTGCATTGCTTTGGTTTTCTCAAATTTGCTTTCGATGCTGCTTTTTGGAATATGCAGTTGATGTTTTGGGTAGCTGAATTGACACCATCTTTATTGTTTTGGTACTGTGAGTTATTGAAAAACTGTATAGAGTTCATCATTTCATTTGAGTTCAATGTTTCAATGAATGCCTCTGCACTGTTTGGAGCCCATCTGAACGATTGGTTTATGTTGTAAAGTTTATTGGGCTGTTTTTTTGAATGAATATTGCCGGTTAATTTCTTCAGAAACACGTTGATCTGACTGTGATCTGACAATGGTGTCTGTGGTCTGACAGTGAATGCACTAATGGAGGAGGGGTCAATGTCAGTGATGGCATAATCGACTACACTTGTCCCAAGAGCTGAGCAGTAAGTAAACTGACCTAAAGAGTCCCCTCTGATTCTACCATTAAGCATGTACAGGCCTAAGGCTCGACAGAGATGTACTAACTCTTTTCCATTTTTGTTCAGTATTTGGTCAGGACTGTTTCTATTATTTATAATAGGGCTACTGTACAAGGAGGGGTGTCCAAATATGTGGTGGTTACCTCCCGCATCAGTGTAGTCAGGCTCAGAACCTGTTCTTGCATTGAAATCTCCACAAAGAAGCACTTTACCCTGCGCCTGAAATGTAATGTAATGTAAATGTAATCTCTCTCTCTCTCTCCCTTCCTCGTTGTTGTTGAATAATAATGTTTTAACAGAGGGATACGAGAGGAGAGAGCAATCTCCTACAAAAAAATGTCCATTAATTATAATCCACATATTAATTCACGTTTCCTGTTGCTGAAGGATTATTTTCCTGCTGTAGCAGACTGGCTCAAATGAAGATCCTACATGTGTATATTTCCTGAGATTTTGGGTGTTGTCTACTGTCTGTTGTCTGCTGTCTGCTGTCTGCTGTCTGTTGTCTGCTGTCTGCTGTCTGCTGTCTGTTGTCTGCTGTCTGTTGTCTGCTGTCTGCTGTCTGTTGTCTGTTGTCTGTTGTCTGCTGTCTGTTGTCTGCTGTCTGTTGTCTGTTGTCTGTTGTTTGCTGTCTGTTGTCCTCCACACAGGACAACACACACCCTACACCTTCCATCCAGGCCCCTCAACCCTCCACATAGCCTGAATCCTCCATCCAGCCCCCTCAATCCTCCACACAACCTGACCCCTCCATCCAGCCCCCTCAAACCTCCATGCAGCCTGACCCCTCCATCCAGCCCCCCTCCATCCTCCACACAGCCTACACCCTCTATCCAGCCCCCCTCCATCCTCCACACAGTCTATACCCTCCATCCAGCCCCCCTCCATCCTCCACACAGCCTACACCCTCCATCCAGCCCCCCTCCATCTTCCACACAGCCTACACCCTCCATCCAGCCCCCCTTTAGCCTGTCTCGCTCTACACACTCTCTCCCAGACACCAGCCCCCACTCTCAGCCCGTACCAACTCCAGTCCCCCTCCAACCCGCACCCCTCTCCTTGCCTGCATCCTATCCCAGCCAACATTTTCATTTAGCCACCCTCCTCTTCCAGCCCCCCCCCCCCCTCCAACCCAGCCTTCTAAAGCCCCCCCACACACACAGCCTGCAGCCATACACCCTCCATCCCCTCTCCAGCCTGCTCCCTCTCCACTCCGACGCCTCCAGCCCACACCCAGACAGCTCTAAGCCAGACTTGCTACGCAGCCAGAGATAAAAGGCTCAGAACTGGATGGAAATCCAATGAGCCACCAATCCCTAACAAGTCTGGGTCTGTAGTCAGTCTTTTGTTGGAGCCTGATTAAAAGTCATCTGGAGAAGTAATAACCTGGACTTGAAAAGCCATTTTCTTAGCTCCTTATTAGCATAACACATACCACTCAAAATGGATGGATTGTTTGAAATAATAAAATAAAATAAAAAATCATCTTATCAGACCCCCACTTGGTCTCTGTTCAGTCACAGGAGGGAGATCCGTCAGCTCCTTGTGGTCTGTGTATTACAGCTCCCTGTGGTCTGTGTATTACAGCTCCCTGTGGTCTGTGTATTGCAGCTCCTTGTGGTCTGTCTATTACAACTCCTTGTGGTCTGTGTATTACAGCTCCTTGTGGTCTGTGTATTACAGCTCCCTGTGGTCTGTGTATTACAGCTCCCTGTGGTCTGTGTATTGCAGCTCCTTGTGGTCTGTGTATTGCAGGTCCTTGTGGTCTGTGTATTGCAGGTCCTTGTGGTCTGTGTATTACAGCTCCTTGTGGTCTGTGTATTGCAGGTCCTTGTGGTCTGTGTATTGCAGGTCCTTGTGGTCTGTCTATTACAGCTCCTTGTGGTCTGTGTATTACAGCTCGTTGTGGTCTATGTATTGCAGGTCCTTGTGGTCTGTGTATTACAGCTCGTTGTGGTCTGTGTATTGCAGCTCCTTGTGGTCTGTGTATTACAGCTCCTTGTGGTCTGTGTATTACAGCTCGTTGTGGTCTGTGTATTGCAGGTCCTTGGGGTCTGTGTATTACAGCTCGTTGTGGTCTGTGTATTGCAGCTCCTTGTGGTCTGTGTATTACAGCTCGTTGTGGTCTGTGTATTGCAGCTCCTTGTGGTCTGTGTATTACAGCTCCTTGTGGTCTGTGTATTACAGCTCCTTGTGGTCTGTGTATTGCAGGTCCTTGTGGTCTGTGTATTACAGAACAGTTACAGGAGAGGTAAAGCTGGTGAAGCTGGTTGAGAGAATACCAGGAGTGTGCAAAGCTGTCATCAAGGCAAAGGGTGGCTATTTGAAGAATCTCAAATATGAAATATATTTTGAATTGTTTAACACTTTTGTTTGGTTACTACATGATTCCATATGTGTTATTTCATAGTTTTTGTAATGGTTTTCTTGATGAGAAGGAGAGTCGGACCAAAATGCAGCGTGTAGATTGCGATCCATGTTTTAATAAACAAACGTAAAACACGAATCAATACAAACACTACAAAATAAAGAACGTAACGAAAACCTAAACAGCCCTATCTGGTGAAAACACATAGACAGGAACAATCACCCACAAACACACAGTGAAAACCAGGCTACCTAAATATGGTTCCCAATCAGAGACAATGACGAACACCTGCCTCTGATTGAGAACCATATCAGGCCGAACATAGAACTGGACAAACTAGACATGTAACATAGAATGCCCACTCAGATCACACCCTGACCAACCAAAACATAGAAACATACAAAGTAAACTATGGTCAGGGTGTGACAGTACCCCCCCCCCCCCCCCAAGGTGTGGACTCCGGCCACAAAACCTGAACCTATAGGGGAGGGTCTGGGTGGGCATCTGTCCGCGGTGGAGGCTCTGGCGCTGGACGTGGACCCCACTCCATAATAGTTTTAGTCCACCTCCTTAGCGTCCCTAGATAGGTTACCCTCCTAAATGACAGCTCGGGACAGAGGGGCAGCTCGGAACAGAAGGACAGCTCGGGACAGAGGTAGCTCGGGACTGATGGGTCAGTCTGTAGGTAGCTCAGCACTGAGAGGAAGCTCAGCACTGAGAGGAAGCTCAGCACTGAGAGGAAGCTCAGGCAGGTAGTTGGATCCGGCAGATCCTGGCTGGCTGGCAGTTCTGGCAGATCCTGGCTGACTGGCAGATCTGGAAGAGTCTGGCTGACTGACAGATCTGGAAGAGTCTGGTCGACTGGCAGATCTGGAAGAGTCTGGTCGACTGGCAGATCTGGAAGAGTCTGGTCGACTGGCAGATCTGGAAGAGTCTGGTCGACTGGCAGATCTGGAAGAGTCTGGTCGACTGGCAGATCTGGAAGAGTCTGGTCGACTGGCAGCTCTGGCTGCTCCATGCTGACTGGCTGCTCCATGCTGACTGGCAGCTCTGGCTGCTCCATGCTGACTGGCAGCTCCATGCTGACTGGCAGCTCTGGCTGCTCCATGCTGACTGGCTGCTCTGGCTGCTCCATGCTGACTGGCTGCTCTGGCTGCTCCATGCTGACTGGCTGCTCCATGCAGAGTGGCTGCTCCATGCAGAGTGGCGGCCCTGGCTGCTCCATGCTGAATGGCGGCCCTGGCTGCTCCATGCTGACTGGCGGCCCTGGCTGCTCCATGCTGACTGGCGGCTCTGGCTGCTCCATGCTAACTGGCAGCTCTGGCTGCTCCATGCAGACTGGCAGCTCTGGCGGCTCCTTGCAAACTGGCAGCTTTGGCGGCATCCTGCAGACAGGCAGCTCTGGCGGCTCCTTGCAGACTGGCAGCTCCTTGCAGACTGGCAGCTCCTTGCAGACTGGCAGCTCCTTGCAGACTGGCAGCTCCTTGCAGACTGGCAGCTCCTTGCAAACTGGCAGCTCCTTGCAAACTGGCAGCTCCTTGCAAACTGGCAGCTCCTTGCAAACTGGCAGTTCTGAACAGGCGGGAGACTCCGGCAGCGCTGTAGAGAAGGAAGGCTCTAACAGTGCTAAACAGGCGGGAGACTCCGACAGCGCTGGAGAGGAGGAGGGCTCCGACAGCGCTGGACAGGCGAGGCGCACTGTAGGCCTGATGCGTGGTGCTGGCACTGGTGGTACTGGGCCGAGGACACGCACAGGAAGCCTGGTGCGGGGAGCTGCTACCGGAGGGCTGGGGTGTGGAGGTGGTACTGGAAAGACCGGACCGTGCAGGCGCACTGGAGCTCTTGAGCACCGAGCCTGCCCAACCTTACCTGGTTGAATGCTCACGGTCGCCCTGCCAGTGCGGCGAGGTGGAATAGCCCGCACTGGGCTATGCAGGCGAACCGGAGACACCGAGCGCAAGGCTGGCGCCATGTAAGCCGGCCCAAGGAGACGCACTGGAGACCAGCTGCGTAGAGCCGGCTTCATGGCATTAGGCTCGACGCTCAATCTAGCCCGGCCGACACGCGGAGCTGGAATATACCGCACCGGGCTATGCACCCGCACTGGAGACACCGTGCGCACCACTGCATAACACGGTGCCTGTCCGGTCTCTCTAGCCCCCCGGTAAGCACAGGGAGTCTGCCCAGGTCTCCTACCTGGCGTAGCCATACTCCCTGTTAGCCCCCCCCCAAGAAATTTTTGGGGCTGCCTCTCAGGCTTCCATCCGCTACGTCGTGCTGCCTCCTCATATCTGCGCCTCTCAGCTTTCGCCGCCTCCAGTTCTTCCTTGGGGCGGCGATATTCTCCAGGCTGAGCCCAGGGTCCTTTACCGTCCAGTTCTTCCTCCCATGTCCATTTCTCCAGGTGGTGCAGCCTCTGTTCCTTCTCCTGCTGCACCTTGGTGCGGCTACACTCCCCTGGTTTAGCCCAGGGTCCTCTCCCGTCGAGGATTTCCTCCCATGTCCAGAAATCCTTACTATGTATCTCCTCTTTTCACTGCTGTTGCTGCCTGTTGACACGCTGCTTGGTCCGTTGGTGGTGGGTGATTCTGTAATGGTTTTCTTGATGAGAAGGAGAGTCGGACCAAAATGCAGCGTGTAGATTGCGATCCATGTTTTAATAAACAAACGTAAAACACGAATCAATACAAACACTACAAAATAAAGAACGTAATGAACGTAACGAAAACCTAAACAGCCCTATCTGGTGAAAACACATAGACAGGAACAATCACCCACAAACACACAGTGAAAACCAGGCTACCTAAATATGGTTCCCAATCAGAGACAATGACGAACACCTGCCTCTGATTGAGAACCATATCAGGCCGAACATAGAACTGGACAAACTAGACATGTAACATAGAATGCCCACTCAGATCACACCCTGAAAAACCAAAACATAGAAACATACAAAGTAAACTATGGTCAGGGTGTGACAGTTTTGATGTCTTCACTGTTATTCTACAATGTAAAAATTAGCAAAAAATGAAGTAAAACCCTTGAATGTGGAGGTGTTCTCAAACTTTAGATTGGTAGTGTAGCTTTTTTTGGCAAATAAACTCTTAAATGACTGCAGTACAGAGTGAAAACTCTCTCTCTCTCCCTGTCTCTGTCCAGGCAGTACGGAGTGAAAACTCTCTCTCTCTCCCTGTCTCTGTCCAGGCAGTACGGAGTGAAAACTCTCTCTCTCTCCCTGTCTCTGTCCAGGCAGTACAGAGTGAAAACTCTCTCTCTCTCCCTGTCTCTGTCCAGGCAGTACGGAGTGAAAACTCTCTCTCTCCCTCTGTCCCTGTCTCCCTGTCTCTGTCCAGGCAGTACGGAGTGAAAACTCTCTCTCTGTCCCTGTCTCCCTGTCTCCCTGTCTCCCTGTCTCTGTCCAGGCAGTTCGGAGTGAAAACTCTCTCTCTCCCACTGTCCCTGTCTCCCTGTCTCCCTGTCTCCCTGTCTCTGTCCAGACAGTACGGAGTGAAAACTCTCTCTCTCCCTCTGTCCCTGTCTCCCTGTCTCCCTGTCTCTGTCCAGGCAGTACGGAGTGAAAACTGTAAAACCCAGAAGGGAAACCAAAGTAAATGTAGGACCAACTGGGTTCTAACACCAGGACTGCTGCAAAGACACAAGACTGAGCAGTTAACCTCATGGATTCTCTCTCCCTCTCCGTCTGTATCTCCCCCTCTCCCCCTCTCCCCCTCTGTCTGTCTGTCTGTCTGTCTGGCTGTCTGGCTGTCTGGCTGTCTGTCTGTCTGTCTCTCTCTGTCTCTCTCTCTGTCTCTCTCTCTCCCTCCCTCCCTGTCTCTCTGTCTCTCTCTTTCTCTCTCTCTGTCTCTCTCTCTCCCTCCCTGTCTCTCTTTCTCTTTCTCTCTCTCTGTCTCTCTCTCCCTCCCTGTCTCTCTCTCTCTCTGTCTCTCTCTCTCTCTCTCTGTCTCTCTCTGGAGTTACTTATCTGAGACCTTTATGATTCATACTGTGTGGGGGGACATCAGGAGTCTAACTTTAGATCCAATTAACATATAATAGTCTGTCCCCCTTCTCACGGTACCAGTCTAAATTCTTAGGTCTACAGGGTCCAATAGTGTAACATTACAGCCATATCTCCGTGCTTGGCAGTGGACAGGACAGTACACATGTCCAAAATGCCTGGCTGGCCCCTCTCTCCGGACACTTTGTCAGAGTCCTTGGTTGGCCCCTCTCTCCGGACACTTTGTCAGAGTCCTTGGCTGGCCCCTCTCTCCGGACACTTTGTCAGAGTCCTTGGCTGGCCCCTCTCTCCGGACACTTTGTCAGAGTCCTTGGCTGGCCCCTCTCTCCGGACACTTTGTCAGAGTCCTTGGCTGGCCCCTCTCTCCGGACACTTTGTCAGAGTCCTTGGCTGGCCCCTCTCTCCGGACACTTTGTCAGAGTCCTTGGCTGGCCCCTCTCTCCGGACACTTTGTCAGAGTCCTTGGTTGGCCCCTCTCTCCGGACACTTTGTCAGAGTCCTTGGCTGGCCCCTCTCTCCGGACACTTTGTCAGAGTCCTTGGCTGGCCCCTCTCTCCGGACACTTTGTCAGAGTCCTTGGCTGGCCCCTCTCTCCGGACACTTTGTCAGAGTCCTTGGCTGGCCCCTCTCTCCGGACACTTTGTCAGAGTCCTTGGCTGGCCCCTCTCTCCGGACACTTTGTCAGAGTCCTTGGCTGGCCCCTCTCTCCGGACACTTTGTCAGAGTCCTTGGCTGGCCCCTCTCTCCGGACACTTTGTCAGAGTCCTTGGCTGGCCCCTCTCTCCGGACACTTTGTCAGAGTCCTTGGCTGGCCCCTCTCTCCGGACACTTTGTCAGAGTCCTTGGTTGGCCCCTCTCTCCGGACACTTTGTCAGAGTCCTTGGCTGGCCCCTCTCTCCGGACACTTTGTCAGAGTCCTTGGCTGGCCCCTCTCTCCGGACACTTTGTCAGAGTCCTTGGCTGGCCCCTCTCTCCGGACACTTTGTCAGAGTCCTTGGCTGGCCCCTCTCTCCGGACACTTTGTCAGAGTCCTTGGCTGGCCCCTCTCTCCGGACACTTTGTCAGAGTCCTTGGCTGGCCCCTCTCTCCGGACACTTTGTCAGAGTCCTTGGCTGGCCCCTCTCTCCGGACACTTTGTCAGAGTCCTTGGCTGGCCCCTCTCTCCGGACACTTTGTCAGAGTCCTTGGCTGGCCCCTCTCTCCGGACACTTTGTCAGAGTCCTTGGCTGGCAATAAAACTTGTTTTCAAAAAGTTATATTACACAATATTCACCACAAAGTGCAATATTTTATAGAGCTCTGAATAGAAGTCGTCCACTATATGGGGAATAGGGTCCCATTTGGGACGCAAATATGTCTTTCAAATAAATACCAGAGTAGGTACAGTAGTAGATATGAACAGACTACAGGGACCCAGTCTGGTAACTCTACATTAACACAACAGACTACAGGGACCCAGTCTGGTAACTCTACATTAACACAACAGACCATTAACACAACAGACTACAGAGACCCAGTCTGGTAACTCTACATTAACACAACAGACTACAGAGACCCAGTCTGGTAACTCTACATTAACACAACAGACTACAGAGACCCAGTCTGGTAACTCTACATTAACACAACAGACTACAGAGACCCAGTCTGGTATCTCTACATTAACACAACAGACTACAGGGACCCAGTCTGGTAACTCTACATTAACACAACAGACCATTAACACAACAGACTACAGAGACCCAGTCTGGTAACTCTACATTAACACAACAGACTACAGAGACCCAGTCTGATAACTCTACATTAACACAACAGACTACAGAGACCCAGTCTGATAACTCTACATTAACACAACAGACTACAGAGACCCAGTCTGGTAACTCTACATTAACACAACAGACTACAGAGACCCAGTCTGATAACTCTACATTAACACAACAGACTACAGAGACCCAGTCTGGTAACTCTACATTAACACAACAGACTACAGAGACCCAGTCTGATAACTCTACATTAACACAACAGACTACAGAGACCCAGTCTGATAACTCTACATTAACACAACAGACTACAGAGACCCAGTCTGATAACTCTACATTAACACAACAGACTACAGAGACCCAGTCTGATAACTCTACATTAACACAACAGACTACAGAGACCCAGTCTGATAACTCTACATTAACACAACAGACTACAGAGACCCAGTCTGATAACTCTACATTAACACAACAGACTACAGAGACCCAGTCTGATAACTCTACATTAAAACAACAGACTACAGAGACCCAGTCTGATAACTCTACATTAACACAACAGACTACAGAGACCCAGTCTGATAACTCTACATTAACACAACAGACTAATTCATGTTTAGCTCCATAGGGAATCTATAGAACCCAACAGACTAATTCATGTTTAGCTCCATAGAGAACCTATAGAACCCAACAGACTAATTCATGTTTAGCTCCATAGAGAACCTATAGAACCCAACAGACTAATTCATGTTTAGCTCCATAGAGAACCTATAGAACCCAACAGACTAATTCATGTTTAGCTCCATAGAGAACCTATAGAACCCAACAGACTAATTCATGTTTAGCTCCATAGAGAACCTATAGAACCCAACAGACTAATTAATGTTTAGCTCCATAGAGAACCTATAGAACCCAACAGACTAATTCATGTTTAGCTCCATAGAGAACCTATAGAACCCAACAGACTAATTCATGTTTAGCTCCATAGAGAACCTATAGAACCCAACAGACTAATTAATGTTTAGCTCCATAGAGAACCTATAGAACCCAACAGACTAATTCATGTTTAGCTACATAGAGAACCTATAGAACCCAACAGACTAATTCATGTTTAGCTCCATAGAGAACCTATAGAACCCAACAGACTAATTCATGTTTAGCTCCATAGAGAACCTATAGAACCCAACAGACTAATTCATGTTTAGCTCCATAGAGAACCTATAGAACCCAACAGACTAATTCATGTTTAGCTCCATAGAGAACCTATAGAACCCAACAGACTAATTCATGTTTAGCTACATAGAGAACCTATAGAACCCAACAGACTAATTCATGTTTAGCTCCATAGAGAACCTATAGAACCCAACAGACTAATTCATGTTTAGCTCCATAGAGAACCTATAGAACCCAACAGACTAATTCATGTTTAGCTCCATAGAGAACCTATAGAACCCAACAGACTAATTCATGTTTAGCTCCATAGAGAACCTATAGAACCCAACAGACTAATTCATGTTTAGCTCCATAGAGAACCTATAGAACCCAACAGACTAATTCATGTTTAGCTACATAGAGAACCTATAGAACCCAACAGACTAATTCATGTTTAGCTCCATAGAGAACCTATAGAACCCAACAGACTAATTCATGTTTAGCTCCATAGAGAACCTATAGAACCCAACAGACTAATTCATGTTTAGCTCCATAGAGAACCTATAGAACCCAACAGACTAATTCATGTTTAGCTCCATAGAGAACCTATAGAACCCAACAGACTAATTCATGTTTAGCTCCATAGAGAACCTATAGAACCCAACAGACTAATTCATGTTTAGCTCCATAGAGAACCTATAGAACCCAACAGACTAATTCATGTTTAGCTCCATAGAGAACCTATAGTAGCAGCGTGTTTGAATGAAAGCAGAACTTTAAAGATGACCGTTTGTTGAAGTCTCTTGTAATCTCGGTCAAAATAATGTCTTGATACAAAACGACTTTAATTTCAGCTTGATCTTCTACAATCAGCACCAGGGGACCTTTCATGGTGAAAACAGGTCTTTAAGGCCCCAAACACAGACAAATGTCAAATAGAAGTTAGATCGCAGCAACTCAGCATGATTTCAGTATAACTTATATATTTTCCATTATTAATGAGGTGGACAATAGTGGAGTCAGTGAGAGAATCAAAGCCTCATATTCAGGAGAAGTCGCGTAGCGTGGGACTAAAGGGGTCAGAGAATGTCAGGGCAGCCTCAGTACCGCCACACATACGACAGCGTCAGTCACAGACCAGGGTAAAATGGAAGTCCTCCCCATTTAGCTCTGTGATCAATGTGTAGACTATTGTCTCTCGTTCCTTACTGCTGATTGGTGGCCTTCAGAGTTGTGTGTGTGTGTTTGTGTGGCCTGTCCTGTGCTGCTCTGTCCTTGTCTCTGTCTCTGTCTCGATCTCTGCTTCTGTCCCTGTCTCCGTCTCTCTCTCTCTCTCTCTCTTTCTCTCTCTCTCTCTCTCTCTCTCTCTCTCTCTCTCTCTCTGTCTCGATCTCTACTCTCTGTCTCTGTCTCTGTCTCTGTCTCTGTCTCTGTCCCTGTCCCTGTCCCTGTCCCTGTCTCTGTCTCTGTGCCTGTCTCTGTGCCTGTCTCTGTCCCTGTCTCTGTCCCTGTCTCTGTCTGGGCCCTCTCTCTCTGACCCTGTCCCTGTCCCTGTCTCTGGCTGTTCCCCCTCTCTCTGACCCTGTCTCTGTTCCTGTCTCTGTCTGGGCCCTCTCTCTCTGACCCTGTCTCTGTCCCTGTCTCTGGCTGGGCCCTCTCAGTCTGACCCTGTCCCTGTCTCTGGCTGGGCCCTATCTCTCTGACCCTGTCCCTGTCCCTGTCTCTGGCTGGGCCCTATCTCTCTGACCCTGTCCCTGTCCCTGTCTCTGGCTGGGCCCTCTCTCTCTGACCCTGTCCCTGTCTCTGGCTGAGCCCTCTCTCTCTGACCCTGTCCCTGTCTCTGTCCCTGTCTCTGTCCCTGTCTCTGGCTGGGCCCTCTCTCTCTGACCCTGTCCCTGTCTCTGGCTGGGTCCTCTCTCTCCAGATGGCAGTCTCTGATCATTTATTGATGACCAAGTTCACAGAGTGGCACCCAGCTGCTGCATTCACACTCTCCAGGCCACCACAGCTCAGCTCAGCACAGCTTAGCAACCCGAGATGCTGAATTTATTCTGCTCTCTCCCACTCTCTCCCTTTCTGCCTCCCTCAATTCAATTCAAAGGGATTTATTGGCATGGGAAACATATTTTAACCTTGGACCTTTTCTTGTGGCAAAAGGTCACAAATCTTGCTGCTGTGATGTCACACTGTGGTATTTCACCCAGTAGATATGGGAGTTTATCAAAATTGGGTTTGTTTTCAAGTTCTTTGTGGATCTGTGTAATCTGAGGGAAATATGTGTCTCTAATATGGTCCTACATTGGGCAGGAGGTTAGGAAGTGCAGCTCAGTTTCCACCTCATTTTGTGGGCAGTGAGCACATAGCCTGTCTTCTCTTGAGAGCCATGTCTGCCTACGGTGGCCTTTCTCAATAGCAAGGATATGCTCACTGAGTCTGTACATAGTCAAAGCTTTCCTTAAGTTTGGGTCAGTCACAGTGGTCAGGTATTCTGCCACTGTGTACTCTCTGTGTAGGGCCAAATAGCATTCTAGTTTGCTCTGTTTTTTTGTTAATTCTTTCCAATGTGTCAAGTAATTATCTTTTTGTTTTCTCATTATTTGATTGGGTCTAATTGTGTTGCTGTCCTGGGGTTCTGTGGGGTGTGTTTGCGTTTGTGAACAGAACCCCAGGACCAGTTTGTTTGGGGGACTCTTCTCCAGTTTAACTTCTCTGTAGGTGGTAGCTTTGTTATGGAAAGTTTGGGAATCACTTTCTTTTAGGTGGTTGTAGAATTTTACTTCTTCGGACTAAGGGGCAGTATTTGGAAGTTTGTATGAATGAGGTGCCCAAAGTAAACTGCCTGTTACTCAGGCCCGGAATCTAGGATATTCATGTATTTGGTAGTATTGGATAGAAGACACTCTAAAGTTTCCAAAACTGTTAAGATAATGTCTGTGAGTATAACAGAACTGATATGGCAGGCAAAAACCCGAGGACAGCTCATCCTTGATTACTATGGCTGTCAATGGGAATATAAAAGGAATACCTCCCATATTGCAGTTCCTATGGCTTCCACTAGATGTCAACAGTCTTTAGAAAGAGTTTCAGGCTTGTTTGTTGAAAAATGAGCTAGAATTTGAAGTTTTAGTAAGTGGCTCCCATTTTGGCTGTAGTGTGTGTTGCGCGTTCCGGTGAGTGCGGGTACTTTGTTATTTATCTCCGGTAATGATCTCCGGTATTCTCTGTCTTAAATTTGATTGTTCATTTAGATTGTAGGGTACCTGAGGATTGATTAGGAATGTTGTTTGATATGTTTGGAATACGTTTATTGGTAACTTACGGGATTCATTTGTATGCATTTTGATTACACGCCAATAAAACTGACTTTTTTGGGATATAAAGAAGGACCTTATTGAAGAAAGGGACCATTTGTTATGTAGCCGGGACCCTTGTGATTGCAACCAGATGAAGACCTTCAAAGGTAAGTGATTTATTTTATCGCTACTTCTGACTTTCGTGATGCCTCTGCTTGGTTGGAAAATGTATGCAATGCTTTTGTGTGCATGGGGCGCTGACATCAGATAATCGCATGGTGTGCTTTCGTCGTAAAAGCCTTTTTGAAATCTGACAACGTGGCTGGAATAACAAGAAGTAGAGCTTTTAAATGATGTATGACACTTGTATTTCATGAATGTTTAATATTACGATTTCTGTAATTTGATTTTGCAATTTCTGCAATTTCACCGGATGTTGTCGAGGTGAGATGCTAGCATCCCAATGATCCGTAAGAAGTCTCTTTTCTGGATTTTGATACTTAGCGTGTATCGTCTCTCTCTCTCTTTCTCTCCCCTCTCTCTCTATCCACCCACATCTCAATTCAAGTGGGACATTATTGGAATGGGAAACATAAGGTTATATTGCCAAAGCAAGTGAAATAAACAATAAACTGTCACGCCCCATATCTGTTTCACCTGTCTTTGTGCTTGTCTCCACCCCCCTCCAGGTGTCGCCCATCTTCTCCATTATCCCCAGTGTATTTCTACCTGTGTTCTCTGTTTGTCTGTTAACAGTTTGTTTTGTTCGTAGAAACTGCCCGCATTTTGTTTCTTTGCTCCCACCTGTTCCTTGTCTCCTGTTTTCTAGTTTCCCGGTTCTGACCATTTCTCCCCGCCCCTGACCCTGAACCTGCCTGTCGTCCTGTACCTTTGCCCCACTACTTTGAATTACCGACCTCTGTCTGACCTGACCCTGAGCCTGCCTGTCGTCCTGTACCTTTTCCCCACTACTCTGAATTACCGACCTCTGTCTGACCTGACCCTGAGCCTGCCTGTCGTCCTGTACCTTTGCCCCACTACTCTGAATTACCGACCTCTGTCTGACCTGACCCTGATCCCGTCTGTCGTCCTGTACCTTTGCCCCACTACTCTGAATTACCGACCTCTGTCTGACCTGACCCTGATCCCGTCTGTCGTCCTGTACCTTTGCCCCACTACTCTGAATTACCGACCTCTGTCTGACCTGACCCTGAGCCTGCCTGTCGTCCTGTACCTTTGCCCCACTACTCTGAATTACCGACCTCTGTCTGACCTGACCCTGATCCCGTCTGTCATCCTGTACCTTTTCCCCACTACTCTGAATTACCGACCTCTGTCTGACCTGACCCTGAGCCCCACTACCCCACTACTCAGGGTAACCGACCTCTGTCTGACCCTGAGCCTGTTGCTGTTCTGGTGCTTTACATCCTCTCTGGGTTTTTGACTCCTGCCTGCCTTGACCTGTTGCCTGCCTGCCTTGACCTGTTGTTTTCCTGCCACTGTTTTAACAATAAACTTTAGTTTCTTCAACACTCTCTGCACCTTAAAACGTGACATTAACAAAAGTGAGAAGAAACAAAAAAAACAACATCAAAATGAAAACATAAACAATGAAAGGTTTCAAAAGGATAATGACATTTCATGTAATATTATCAGCTGTGTGGAGTGAAATATGTGTCTCTAATATGGTCATACATTGGGCAGGGGGTTAGGAAGTGCAGCTCAGTTTCCACCTCATGTTGTGGGCTGTGTGCACCTAGCCCGACTTCTCTCGAGAGCCATGTCTGCCTATGGCGGCCTTTCTCAATAGCAAGGCTATGCTCAATGAGTCTCTCGCTCTCTCGCTCTCTCTTTCTTTTTAGACAGCCATGTTAGAACTAAGCGTACGTCCCAAACGGTATGCCATTCCCTACGTAGTGCACTACTTTGAACTGAGCCCTATGGGCTCTATAAAAGGAATAGTGTCCCACTTGGCACCACGTAAACTAACTGTCGACTTCAGGCGCAGAGTATGTGATTCCTTATGTTGCCAGATGTTGTGAATTCCCCTCTGCTCAGGGACTGACTGGACTGTACAGTCTCTGATGAAGGCAGACCACAGGACAGTAGAGCGTCTGTCTGGGTCCTAGGACTGTACAGTCTCTGATGAAGGCAGACCACAGGACAGTAGAGCGTCTGTCTGGGTCCTAGGAATGTACAGTCTCTGATGCAGGCAGACCACAGGACAGTAGAGCGTCTGTCTGGGTCCAAGGACTGTACAGTCTGTTGAATACAGAACACAGGACAGTGGAGCGTCTGTCTGGGTCCTAGGAATGTACAGTCTGTTGAAGGCAGAACACAGGACTGTGGAGCGTCTGTCTGGGTCCTAGGAATGTACAGTCTCTGTTGAATACAGAACACAGGACAGTGGATCGTCTGTCTGGGTCCTAGGAATGTACAGTCTGTTGAATACAGAACACAGGACAGTGGAGCGTCTGTCTGGGTCCTAGGACTGTACAGTCTCTGATGAAGGCAGAACACAGGACAGTGGAGCATCTGTCTGGGTCCAAGGACTGTACAGTCTCTGTTGAATACAGAACACAGGACAGTGGAGCGTCTGTCTGGGTCCAAGGAATGTACAGTCTCTGTTGAATACAGAACACAGGACAGTGGATCGTCTGTCTGGGTCCTAGGAATGTACAGTCTGTTGAATACAGAACACAGGACAGTGGAGCGTCTGTCTGGGTCCTAGGACTGTACAGTCTCTGATGAAGGCAGACCACAGGACAGTAGAGCGTCTGTCTGGGTCCTAGGAATGTACAGTCTGTTGAATACAGAACACAGGACAGTGGAGCATCTGTCTGGGTCCTAGGACTGTACAGTCTCTGATGAAGGCAGACCACAGGACAGTAGAGCGTCTGTCTGGGTCCTAGGAATGTACAGTCTGTTGAATACAGAACACAGGACAGTAGAGCGTCTGTCTGGGTCCTAGGAATGTACAGTCTGTTGAATACAGAACACAGGACAGTGGAGCGTCTGTCTGGGTCCTAGGACTGTACAGTCTCTGATGAAGGCAGACCACAGGACAGTAGAGCGTCTGTCTGGGTCCTAGGAATGTACAGTCTGTTGAATACAGAACACAGGACAGTGGAGCGTCTGTCTGGGTCCTAGGAATGTACAGTCTGTTGAAGGCAGAACACAGGACTGTGGAGCGTCTGTCTGGGTCCTAGGAATGTACAGTCTGTTGAAGGCAGAACACAGGACAGTGGAGTGTCTGTCTGGGTCCTAGGACTGTACAGTCTGTTGAATACAGAACATAGGACAGTGGAGTGTCTGTCTGGGTCCTAGGACTGTACAGTCTGTTGAATACAGAACATAGGACAGTGGAGTGTAGTCTGGGTCCTAGGACTGTACAGTCATTTCAGGCATTTCCATGTACAGAGTGTTGAAGGAGGAAATAGGACCCAGACAGACGCTCCACTGTCTTGTGTTCTGCATTCAACAGAGCCGACTGTGTGTGTGTGTGTGTGTGTGTGCGTGTCTGCGCGTGCGTGCCTGTGTGTGTGTGTGTGAGACCCTTGCTGACCCCTGGCAGGATTAAAATTCATCAGGGGCCTCCTGTCAACTTGTCCTCTACCCCAATATAATCAGTCTCTCTCTCTATCTCTCTCTCTCTAAATCACTAACACAGAGAGCTCTTACTCATATGTATCTTTACGTTAGAACTGAGAGACTGACCGGTAGGTCTTTAGAACTGAGAGACTGACCTGTATGTCTTTAGAACTGAGAGACTGACCTGTATGTCTTTAGAACTGAGAGACTGACCTGTAGGTCTTTAGAACTGAGAGACTGACCTGTATGTCTTTACTTTAGAACTGAGAGACTGACCTGTATGTCTTTACTTTAGAACTGAGAGACTGACCTGTAGGTCTTTAGAACTGAGAGACTGACCTGTATGTCTTTAGAACTGAGAGACTGACCTGTAGGTCTTTAGAACTGAGAGATTGACCTGTATGTCTTTAGAACTGAGAGACTGACCTGTATGTCTTTAGAACTGAGAGACTGACCTGTATGTCTTTAGAACTGAGAGACTGACCTGTATGTCTTTAGAACTGAGAGACTGACCTGTAGGTCTTTAGAACTGAGAGATTGACCTGTATGTCTTTACTTTAGAACTGAGAGACTGACCTGTATGTCTTTACTTTAGAACTGAGAGACTGACCTGTATGTCTTTAGAACTGAGAGGTTGACCTGTATGTCTTTAGAACTGAGAGACTGACCTGTATGTCTTTAGAACTGAGAGATTGACCTGTATGTCTTTAGAACTGAGAGATTGACCTGTATGTCTTCACTATAGAACTGAGAGACTGACCTGTATGTCTTTACTTTAGAACTGAGAGACTGACCTGTATGTCTTTAAATGTCATGAAATGTCTTAATATGTATTTTAAATGTCTTCATATGTCTTCAAATGTCTTTAAATGTCCTTAAATGTTGTAATATGTCTTTATATATCTTTGTCTTTTTTCAGTGGGGGAAGAATGCAGTAGCTCTGCGGCCAGCCCCAGTCACCCCATGTCCTCTCTGACACTAAGACAAGGGCTACAGTAGCTCTGCGGCCAGCCCCAGTCACCCCATGTCCCCTCTGACACTAAGACAAGGGGCTACAGTAGCTCTGCGGCCAGCCCCAGTCACCCCATGTCCTCTCTGACACTAAGACAAGGGGCTACAGTAGCTCTGCGGCCAGCTCCAGTCACCCCATGTCCTCTCTGACACTAAGACAAGGGGCTACAGTAGCTCTGCGGCCAGCCCCAGTCACCCCATGTCCTCTCTGACACTAAGACAAGGAGCTACAGTAGCTCTGCGGCCAGCCCCAGTCCTCTCTGACACTAAGACAAGGAGCTACAGTAGCTCTGCGGCCAGCCCCAGTCACCCCATGTCCTCTCTGACACTAAGACAAGGAGCTACAGTAGCTCTGCGGCCAGCCCCTGTCACCCCATGTCCTCTCTGACACTAAGACAAGGAGCTACAGTAGCTCTGCGGCCAGCCCCAGTCACCCCATGTCCTCTCTGACACTAAGACAAAGGGCTACAGTAGCTCTGCGGCCAGCCCCAGTCACCCCATGTCCTCTCTGACACTAAGACAAGGGGCTACAGTAGCTCTGCGGCCAGCCCCAGTCACCCCATGTCCTCTCTGACACTAAGACAAGGGGCTACAGTAGCTCTGCGGCCAGCCCCAGTCACCCCATGTCCTCTCTGACACTAAGACAAGGAGCTACAGTAGCTCTGCGGCCAGCCCCAGTCACCCCATGTCCTCTCTAACACTAAGACAAGGAGCTACAGTAGCTCTGCGGCCAGCCCCAGTCACCCCATGTCCTCTCTGACACTAAGACAAGGAGCTACAGTAGCTCTGCGGCCAGCCCCAGTCCCCCCATGTCCTCTCTCACACTACCCAGAGTACTCTCTCACACTACCCAGTCCCCTCTAAAAATACCCAGAGTCCCCTCTCACACTACCCAGAGTCCCCTCTCACACTACCCAGAGTCCCCTCTCACACTACCCAGTCCCCTCTCACACTACCCAGAGTCCCCTCTAAAACTACCCAGAGCCCCCTCTCACACTACCCAGAGTCCCATCTCACACTACCCAGAGTCCCCTCTAAAACTACCCAGAGTACCCTCTAAAACTACCCAGAGTCTCCTCTCACACTACCGAGAGTCCCCTCTCACACTACCCAGAGTACCCTCTAAAACTACCCAGAGTCCCCTTTCACACTACCCAGAGTCCCCTCTCACACTACCCAGAGTCCCCTCTCACACTACCCAGAGTCCCCTCTCACATTACCCAGAGTACCCTCTAAAACTACCCAGAGTCCCCTCTCACACTACCCAGAGTCCCCTCTCACACTACCCAGAGTCCCCTCTCACACCACCCAGAGTACCCTCTCACACTACCCAGAGTACCCTCTCATACTACCCAGTCCCCTCTCACACTACCCATTCCCCTCTCACACTACCCAGAGTCCCCTCTCACACTACCCAGAGCCCCCTCTCACACTACCCAGAGTCCCCTCTCACACTACCCAGAGTCCCCTCTCACACTACCCAGTCCCCTCTCACACTACCCAGAGTCCCCTCTAAAACTACCTAGAGTCCCCTCTCACACTACCCAGTCCCCTCTCACACTACCCAGAGTCCCCTCTCACACTACCCAGAGTCCCCTCTCACAATACCCAGAGTCCCCTCTAAAACTACACAGAGTCCCCTCTCACACTACCCAGAGTCCCATCTCACACTACCCAGAGTCCCCTCTAAAACTACCCAGAGTACCCTCTAAAACTACCCAGAGTCCCCTCTCACACTACCCAGAGTCCCCTCTCACACTACCAGAGTACCCTCTAAAACTACCCAGAGTCCCCTCTCACACTACCCAGAGTCCCCTCTCACACTACCCAGAGTCCCCTCTCACACTACCCAGAGTCCCCTCTCACACTACCCAGAGTCCCTTCTCCCACTACCCAGAGTGCCCTATCACACTACCCAGAGTCCCCTCTCACACTACCCAGAGTCCCCTCTCACACAACCCAGAGTCCCCTCTAAAACTACCTAGAGTCCATTCTCACACTACCCAGAGTCCCCTCTAAAACTCACAGAGGACTCAGTGTTTGATACCAGACCTGTATCCTCCCTCAACACAGAGGACTCAGTGTTTGACACCAGTCCTGTATCCTCCCCCACACAAAGGACTCAGTGTTTGATACCAGACCTGTATCCTCCCTCAACACAGAGGACTCAGTGTTTGACACCAGTCCTGTATCCTCCCTCATCACAGAGGACTCAGTGTTTGATACCAGACCTGTATCCTCCCTCAACACAGAGGACTCAGTGTTTGATACCAGACCTGTATCCTCCCTCAACACAGAGGACTCAGTGTTTGACCTGTATCCTCCCTCAACACAGAGGACTCAGTGTTTGACCTGTATCCTCCCTCAACACAGAGGACACAGTGTTTGACCTGTATCCTCCCTCAACACAGAGGACTCAGTGTTTGACCTGTATCCTCCCTCAACACAGAGGACTCAGTGTTTGACCTGTATCCTCCCTCAACACAGAGGACTCAGTGTTTGACCTGTATCCTCCCTCAACACAGAGGACTCCGTGTTTGACCTGTATCCTCCCTCATCACAGAGGACTAAGTTTTTGATACCAGTCCTGTATCCTCCCTCAACACAGAGGACTCAGTGTTTGACCCGTATCCTCCCTCAACACAGAGGACTCAGTGTTTGACCCGTATCCTCCCTCAACACAGAGGACTCAGTGTTTGATACCAGTCCTGTATCCTCCCTCAACACAGAGGACTCAGTGTTTGATCTGTATCCTCGCTCAACACAGGTTCAGGTAGAGGACTCAGTGTTTGACCCGTATCCTCCCTCAACACAGGTTCAGGTAGAGGACTCAGTGTTTGACCTGTATCCTCCCTCAACACAGGTTCAGACAGAGGACTCAGTGGTCCCGAGGAGGACAGAACACAGGGGAGACCAGTCATACTGTACCCCCAGTAGTTCTGAGGACAGAACAGAGACAGGAGACACCAGACCACTGCATGTCAGCAATATGGAATAGAAAGACACTCAGAGAGAGGCCCAGTAGAAGATTTGTTAAAAAAACTCCTGGTTAGAAACCAAACACAGATTCACAAAGAGAGATGGAGGAGGACAGACTCCCAGAGACAGAGTTGGATGAGAAGGACAGACTCCCAGAGACAGAGATGGATGAGGAGGACAGACTCCAAGAGACAGAGTTGGATGAGAAGGACAGGCTCCCAGAGACAGAGATGGATGGGAAGGACAGACTCCCAGAGACAGAGATGGATGAGAAAGACAGACTCCCAGAGACAGAGATGGAGGAGAAGGACAGACTCCCAGAGACAGAGATGGATGAGAAGGACAGACTCCCAGAGACAGAGATGGATGGGAAGGACAGACTCCCAGAGACAGAGATGGATGAGAAAGACAGACTCCCAGAGACAGAGATGGAGGAGAAGGACAGACTCCCAGAGACAGAGTTGGATGAGAAGGACAGACTCCCAGAGACAGATGGATGAGAAGAACAGACTCCCAGAGACAGAGATGGATGAGAAGGACAGACTCCCAGAGACAGAGATGGAGGAGGACAGACTCCCAGACACAGAGATGGATGAGAATGACAGACTCCAAGAGAAAGAAATGGATGGGAAGGACAGACTCCCAGAGACAGAGATGGATGAGAAGGACAGACTCCCAGAGACAGAGATGAATGAGAAGGACAGACTCCCAGAGACAGAGAAGGATAAGAAGGACAGACTCCCAGAGACAGAGATGGATGAGAAGGACAGACTCCCAGAGACAGAGATGAATGAGAAGGACAGACTCCCAGAGACAGAGATGGATGAGAAGAACAGACTCCCAGAGACAGAGATGGATGAGAAGGACAGACTCCCAGAGACAGAGATGGAGGAGGACAGACTCCCAGACACAGAGATGGATGAGAAGGACAGACTCCAAGAGAAAGAAATGGATGGGAAGGACAGACTCCCAGAGACAGAGATGGATGAGAAGGACAGACTCCCAGAGACAGAGATGAATGAGAAGGACAGACTCCCAGAGACAGAGAAGGATAAGAAGGACAGACTCCCAGAGACAGAGATGGATGAGAAGGACAGACTCCCAGAGACAGAGATGGATGGGAAGGACAGACTCCCAGAGACAGAGATGGATGAGAAAGACAGACTCCCAGAGACAGAGATGGAGGAGAAGGACAGACTCCCAGAGACAGAGATGGATGAGAAGGACAGACTCCCAGAGACAGAGATGGATGGGAAGGACAGACTCCCAGAGACAGAGATGGATGAGAAAGACAGACTCCCAGAGACAGAGATGGAGGAGAAGGACAGACTCCCAGAGACAGAGTTGGATGAGAAGGACAGACTCCCAGAGACAGATGGATGAGAAGGACAGACTCCCAGAGACAGAGATGGAGGAGAAGGACAGACTCCCAGAGACAGAGATGGATGAGAAGGACAGACTCCCAGAGACAGAGATGGATGAGAAGAACAGACTCCCAGAGACAGAGATGGATGAGAAGGACAGACTCCCAGAGACAGAGATGGAGGAGGACAGACTCCCAGACACAGAGATGGATGAGAAGGACAGACTCCAAGAGAAAGAAATGGATGGGAAGGACAGACTCCCAGAGACAGAGATGGATGAGAAGGACAGACTCCCAGAGACAGAGATGAATGAGAAGGACAGACTCCCAGAGACAGAGAAGGATAAGAAGGACAGACTCCCAGAGACAGAGATGGATGGGAAGGACAGACTCCCAGAGACAGAGATGAATGAGAAGGACAAACTCCCAGAGACAGAGAAGGATAAGAAGGACAGACTCCCAGAGACAGAGATGGATGAGAAGGACAGACTTCCAGAGACAGAGATGGATGACAAGGACAGACTTCCAGAGACAGAGATGGATGAGAATGACAGACTCCCAGAGACAGAGATGGATGAGAAGGACAGACTCCCAGCGACATAGATGGATGGGAAGGACAGACTCCCAGAGACAGAGATGGATGAGAAAGACAGACTCCCAGAGACAGAGATGGATGAGAAGGACAGACTCCCAGAGACAGAGATGGATAGGAAGAACAGACTCCCAGAGACAGAGATGGATGAGAAGGGCAGACTCCCAGAGACACAGATGGAGGAGAAGGACAGACTCCCAGAGACAGAGATGGATAGGAAGAACAGACTCCCAGAGACAGAGATGGATGAGAAGGACAGACTCCCAGAGACAGAGATGGAGGAGAAGGACAGACTCCCCGAGACAGAGATGGATGAGAAGGACAGACTCCCAGAGACATAGATGGATGAGAAGGACAGACTCCCAGAGACAGAGATGGATGAGAAGAACAGACTCGCAGAGACAGAGATGGATGAGAAGAACAGACTCCCGGAGACAGAGATGGATGAGAAGGACAGACTCCCAGAGACAGAGATGGATGAGAAGGACAGACTCCCAGAGACAGAGATGAATGAGAAGGACAGACTCCCAGAGACAGAGATGGATGAGAAGGACAGACTCCCAGAGACAGAGATGGATGAGAAGGACAGACTCCCAGAGACAGAAATGAATGGGAAGGACAGACTCCCAGAGACAGAGATGGATGAGAAAGACAGACTCCCAGAGACAGAGATGGATGAGAAGAACAGACTCCCAGAGACAGAGATGGAGGAGAAGGACAGAGTCCCAGAGACAGAGATGGATGAGAAGGACAGACTCCCAGACTCCCAGACTCCCAGACACAGAGATTGATGAGAAAGACAGACTCCCAGAGACAGAGATGGATGAGAAGGACAGACTCCCAGAGACAGAGATGGATGGGAAGGACAGACTCCCAGAGACAGAGATGGATGAGAAAGACAGACTCCCAGAGACAGAGATGGAGGAGAAGGACAGACTCCCAGAGACAGAGTTGGATGAGAAGGACAGACTCCCAGAGACAGATGGATGAGAAGGACAGACTCCCAGAGACAGAGATGGAGGAGAAGGACAGACTCCCAGAGACAGAGATGAATGAGAAGGACAGACTCCCAGAGACAGAGATGGATGAGAAGAACAGACTCCCAGAGACAGAGATGGATGAGAAGGACAGACTCCCAGAGACAGAGATGGAGGAGGACAGACTCCCAGACACAGAGATGGATGAGAAGGACAGACTCCAAGAGAAAGAAATGGATGGGAAGGACAGACTCCCAGAGACAGAGATGGATGAGAAGGACAGACTCCCAGAGACAGAGATGAATGAGAAGGACAGACTCCCAGAGACAGAGAAGGATAAGAAGGACAGACTCCCAGAGACAGAGATGGATGGGAAGGACAGACTCCCAGAGACAGAGATGAATGAGAAGGACAAACTCCCAGAGACAGAGAAGGATAAGAAGGACAGACTCCCAGAGACAGAGATGGATGAGAAGGACAGACTTCCAGAGACAGAGATGGATGACAAGGACAGACTTCCAGAGACAGAGATGGATGAGAAGGACAGACTCCCAGAGACAGAGATGGATGAGAAGGACAGACTCCCAGCGACATAGATGGATGGGAAGGACAGACTCCCAGAGACAGAGATGGATGAGAAAGACAGACTCCCAGAGACAGAGATGGATGAGAAGGACAGACTCCCAGAGACAGAGATGGATAGGAAGAACAGACTCCCAGAGACAGAGATGGATGAGAAGGGCAGACTCCCAGAGACACAGATGGAGGAGAAGGACAGACTCCCAGAGACAGAGATGGATAGGAAGAACAGACTCCCAGAGACAGAGATGGATGAGAAGGACAGACTCCCAGAGACAGAGATGGAGGAGAAGGACAGACTCCCCGAGACAGAGATGGATGAGAAGGACAGACTCCCAGAGACATAGATGGATGAGAAGGACAGACTCCCAGAGACAGAGATGGATGAGAAGAACAGACTCGCAGAGACAGAGATGGATGAGAAGAACAGACTCCCGGAGACAGAGATGGATGAGAAGGACAGACTCCCAGAGACAGAGATGGATGAGAAGGACAGACTCCCAGAGACAGAGATGAATGAGAAGGACAGACTCCCAGAGACAGAGATGGATGAGAAGGACAGACTCCCAGAGACAGAGATGGATGAGAAGGACAGACTCCCAGAGACAGAAATGAATGGGAAGGACAGACTCCCAGAGACAGAGATGGATGAGAAAGACAGACTCCCAGAGACAGAGATGGATGAGAAGAACAGACTCCCAGAGACAGAGATGGAGGAGAAGGACAGAGTCCCAGAGACAGAGATGGATGAGAAGGACAGACTCCCAGACTCCCAGACTCCCAGACACAGAGATTGATGAGAAAGACAGACTCCCAGAGACAAATCAAATCAAATCAAATCAAATTGTATTTGTCACATACACATGGTTAGCGGATGTTAATGTGAGTGTAGCGAAATTAGATGGAGGAGAAGGACAGACTCCCAGAGACAGAGATGGATGAGAAGGACAGACTCCCAGACACAGAGATGGATGAGAAGGACAGACTCCCAGACTCCCAGAGACAGAGATGGATGAGAAGGACAGACTCCCAGAGACAGAGATGGATGAGAAGGACAGACTCCCAGAGACAGAGATGGATGAGAAGGACAGACTCCCAGACACAGAGATGGATGAGAAGGACAGACTCCCAGACACAGAGATGGATGAGGACAGACTCCCAGACACAGTGATGGATGAGAAGGTCAGACTCCCAGACTCCCAGAGACAGAGATGGATGAAGGACAGACTCCCAGACACCGAGATGGATGAGAAGGGAGAGAAAGAGAGACACCTGTGGTTTCTGCAGGCTTTGACAGAGAGGCAGATGGCCTGATGTAGGGAGTACGAGGAACATGCTGTGCTGCCTACCGCACACACTCAGATACACTCACACACACACTCAGATGCACTCACACACACACACTCAGATACACTCACACACACACTCAGACACACACACACACACACACACACACACACACACACACACACACACACACACACACACACACACACACACACATGCACACACTCAGATACACACACACACTCAGATACACACACACACATACTCAGATACACTCACACACACACTCAGACACACACAGACACACACAGACACACCCACACAGACAGACACACCCACACAGACAGACACACACACACATACACACACACACAGACACACACAGACACACCCACACAGACAGACACACCCACACAGACAGACACACACACACATACACACACACACAGACACACACAGACACACCCACACAGACAGACAGACAGACACACACAGAAACACACAGACACACCCACACAGACAGACACACACACAGACACACCCACACAGACAGACAAACAGACAGAAAGACACACACACACCCACACAGACAGACAGACACACACAGAAACACACAGACACACCCACACGGACAGACAGACAGACAGGCAGGCAGGCAGGCAGACAGGCAGGCAGGCAGACAGGCAGACAGGCAGACAGGCAGACAGACAGACACACACATACAGAGAGAGAGAGAGACACACACACACACACACACACAGAGAGAGGTGTCCCAGACAGGACTAGTAGTTTCGTGCCACCTCTGAGAACAAAGAAAAACCCCGGCATCAGTTTTAATGATAATCTCTTCGTCCCTAATCTGGTCTAGTCAGGGAATAACAGGGTGTACATTCCAAACGGTACCCTATTCCCTACAGTGCACATCATCATGTGACCATGGCCAAAAAAGCCTCTGGTCAAAAGTGGTGAATTATATAGGGAATAGGGTACCATTGGAAACAACACACAGGGAGTTTGGTCAGGGAAGGAAACAGGGAGAGACTGGCTTTCCACGGGCTGCTTTTTCCATGCACGTATTAAACAGTTCTAACCAGTTTTTGCGAGCCAGATGTAAAATAGTTTTTTAAGACTGTAGGTTGCTGCGTCCCAATTGGCACACTATTCCCTATATAGTGTACTACTTTTGACCAGGGCCCATAGGGAATAAGGTGCAATTTGGGATACAAACACTCTCTATATCAGGCAGCTGGACCTCCTGACTGCAATTCTCAGTCTCAGTTTGTTTCCGTGATGGAAAACTTGATATAAAAACAACCCTTACAGTGGAGATAGAAACCTGAGTTACTTAACAACCCTTATAGTGGAGATATTAAACAACCCTTATAGAGGAGATATAAAACAACCCTTATAGTGGAGATATAAAACAACCCTTATAGTGGAGATAGAAACCTGAGATACGTAACAACCCTTATAGTGGAGATATAAAACAACCCTTATAGTGGAGAAATAAAACAACCCTTATAGTGGAGATAGAAACCTGAGATACGTAACAACCCTTATAGTGGAGATATAAAACAACCCTTATATTGGAGATATAAAACAACCCTTATAGTGGAGATATAAAACAACCCTTATAGTGGAGATATAAAACAACCCTTATAGTGGAGATATAAAACAACCCTTATAGTGGAGATATAAAACAACCCTTATAGTGGAGATATAAAACAACCCTTATAGTGGAGATATAAAACAACCCTTATAGTGGAGATATAAAACAACCCTTATAGTGGAGATATAAAACAACCCTTATAGTGGAGATATAAGACAACCCTTATAGTGGAGATATAAACCTGAGATACGTAACAACCCTTATAGTGGAGATATAAAACAACCCTTATAGTGGAGATATAAACCTGAGATACGTAACAACCCTTATAGTGGAGATATAAAACAACCCTTATAGTGGAGATATAAAACAACCCTTATAGTGGAGATATAAAACAACCCTTATAGTGGAGATATAAAACAACCCTTATAGTGGAGATAGAAACCTGAGATACGTAACAACCCTTATAGTGGAGATATAAAACAACCCTTATATTGGAGATATAAAACAACCCTTATAGTGGAGATATAAAACAACCCTTATAGTGGAGATATAAAACAACCCTTATAGTGGAGATATAAAACAACCCTTATAGTGGAGATATAAAACAACCCTTATAGTGGAGATATAAAACAACCCTTATAGTGGAGATATAAAACAACCCTTATAGTGGAGATATAAAACAACCCTTATAGTGGAGATATAAGACAACCCTTATAGTGGAGATATAAACCTGAGATACGTAACAACCCTTATAGTGGAGATATAAAACAACCCTTATAGTGGAGATATAAACCTGAGATACGTAACAACCCTTATAGTGGAGATATAAAACAACCCTTATAGTGGAGATATAAAACAACCCTTATAGTGGAGATATAAAACAACCCTTATAGTGGAGATATAAAACAACCCTTATAGTGAAGATATAAAACAACCCTTATAGTGGAGATATAAAACAACCCTTATAGTGGAGATAGAAACCTGAGATACGTAACAACCCTTATAGTGGAGATATAAAACAACCCTTATAGTGAAGATATAAAACAACCCTTATAGAGGAGATATAAAACAATCCTTATAGTGGAGATATAAAACAACCCTTATAGTGGAGATATAAAACAACCCTTATAGTGGAGATATAAAACAACCCTTATAGTGGAGATATAAAACAACCCTTATAGTGAAGATATAAAACAACCCTTATAGTGGAGATATAAAACAACCCTTATAGTGGAGATATAAAACAACCCTTATAGTGGAGATAGAAACCTGAGATACGTAACAACCCTTATAGTGGAGATATAAAACAACCCTTATAGTGAAGATATAAAACAACCCTTATAGAGGAGATATAAAACAACCCTTATAGTGGAGATATAAAACAACCCTTATAGTGGAGATAGAAACCTGAGATATAAAACAACCCTTATAGTGGAGATATAAAACAACCCTTATAGTGGAGATATAAAACAACCCTTATAGAGGAGATATAAGACAACCCTTATAGAGGAGATATAAGACAACCCTTATAGAGGAGATATAAAACAACCCTTATAGAGGAGATATAAAACAACCCTTATAGAGGAGATATAAAACAACCCTTATAGAGGAGATATAAAACAACCCTTATAGAGGAGATATAAAACAACCCTTATAGTGGAGATATAAAACAACCCTTATAGTGGAGATATAAAACAACCCTTATAGTGGAGATATAAGACAACCCTTATAGAGGAGATATAAAACAACCCTTATAGTGGAGATATAAAACAACCCTTATAGTGGAGCTATAAAACAACCCTTATAGTGGAGATATAAAACAACCCTTATAGAGGAGATATAAAACAACCCTTATAGAGGAGATATAAAACAACCCTTATAGAGGAGATATAAAACAACCCTTATAGTGGAGATATAAGACAACCCTTATAGTGGAGATATAAAACAACCCTTATAGTGGAGATAGAAACCTGAGATACGTAACAACCCTTATAGTGGAGATATAAAACAACCCTTATAGTGGAGATATAAGACAACCCTTATAGAGGAGATATAAAACAACCCTTATAGAGGAGATATAAAACAACCCTTATAGAGGAGATATAAAACAACCCTTATAGTGGAGATATAAAACAACCCTTATAGTGGAGATATAAAACAACCCTTATAGTGGAGATATAAAACAACCCTTATAGTGGAGATATAAAACAACCCTTATAGTGAAGATATAAAACAACCCTTATAGTGGAGATATAAAACAACCCTTATAGTGGAGATAGAAACCTGAGATACGTAACAACCCTTATAGTGGAGATATAAAACAACCCTTATAGTGAAGATATAAAACAACCCTTATAGAGGAGATATAAAACAATCCTTATAGTGGAGATATAAAACAACCCTTATAGTGGAGATATAAAACAACCCTTATAGTGGAGATATAAAACAACCCTTATAGTGGAGATATAAAACAACCCTTATAGTGAAGATATAAAACAACCCTTATAGTGGAGATATAAAACAACCCTTATAGTGGAGATATAAAACAACCCTTATAGTGGAGATAGAAACCTGAGATACGTAACAACCCTTATAGTGGAGATATAAAACAACCCTTATAGTGAAGATATAAAACAACCCTTATAGAGGAGATATAAAACAACCCTTATAGTGGAGATATAAAACAACCCTTATAGTGGAGATAGAAACCTGAGATATAAAACAACCCTTATAGTGGAGATATAAAACAACCCTTATAGTGGAGATATAAAACAACCCTTATAGAGGAGATATAAGACAACCCTTATAGAGGAGATATAAGACAACCCTTATAGAGGAGATATAAAACAACCCTTATAGAGGAGATATAAAACAACCCTTATAGAGGAGATATAAAACAACCCTTATAGAGGAGATATAAAACAACCCTTATAGAGGAGATATAAAACAACCCTTATAGTGGAGATATAAAACAACCCTTATAGTGGAGATATAAAACAACCCTTATAGTGGAGATATAAGACAACCCTTATAGAGGAGATATAAAACAACCCTTATAGTGGAGATATAAAACAACCCTTATAGTGGAGCTATAAAACAACCCTTATAGTGGAGATATAAAACAACCCTTATAGAGGAGATATAAAACAACCCTTATAGAGGAGATATAAAACAACCCTTATAGAGGAGATATAAAACAACCCTTATAGTGGAGATATAAGACAACCCTTATAGTGGAGATATAAAACAACCCTTATAGTGGAGATAGAAACCTGAGATACGTAACAACCCTTATAGTGGAGATATAAAACAACCCTTATAGTGGAGATATAAGACAACCCTTATAGAGGAGATATAAAACAACCCTTATAGTGGAGATAGAAACCTGAGATACGTAACAACCCTTATAGTGGAGATATAAAACAACCCTTATAGTGGAGATATAAGACAACCCTTATAGAGGAGATATAAAACAACCCTTATAGAGGAGATATAAAACAACCCTTATAGAGGAGATATAAAACAACCCTTATAGTGGAGATATAAAACAACCCTTATAGTGAGGATATAAAACAACCCTTATAGCGTAGATAGAAACCAGACGTCGGGATGGTATTTTAATAGATACGTTCATGCATGTGCTATAAGGTTCATCGCCATTCACCATCACGTAGTTGTGGTTCAGTTCCAAGCAGCGTAACTTCAGCTGTGGATATTGAAGTTGAAACAAAAACGCCCGCGAGTTTAACAAGACAATAAAATAGGTGATGACATCATAGAGACACACGGAGGTTCCAAGTGAAACACCGCTTCTGCTCAGGAAGCTCCTTAAAGAGGACTTCATCCACAGCTTCTGCTCAGGAAGCTCCTTAAAGAGGACTTAATACAAAGCTTCTGCTCAGGAAGCTCCTTAACGAAGACTTCATCCACCGCTTCTGCTCAGGAAGCTCCTTAAAGAGGACTTCATCCACCGC
>NC_143024.1:7250000-7297500 GCF_057628025.1 Oncorhynchus mykiss
ATATACTGGAGGGTTCGAAACAGTGTTTACTCACCATATACTGGAGGATTCTACATGGTATTTACTCACCATATACTGGAGGATTTTAAATGGAATTCACTCACCATATACTGGAGGATTTTAAATGGAATTTACTCACCATATACTGGAGGGTACTACATGGTATTTACTCACCATATACTGAAGAGTTCTAAAATGGAATTTACTCACCATATACTGGAGGATTCAAAATGGAATTTACTCACCATATACTGGAGGGTTCTAAACGGAATTTACTCACCATATACTGGAGGGTTCTAAACGGAATTTACTCACCATATACTGGAGGGTTCTAAATGGAATTTACTCACCATATACTGGAGGATTCTAAATGGAATTTACTCACCATATACTGGAGGGTTCTAAATGGAATTTACTCACCATATACTGGAGGGTTCTAAATGGAATTTACTCACCATATACTGGAGGGTTCTAAATGGAATTTACTCACCATATACTGGAGGATTCTAAATGGAATTTACTCACCATATACTGGAGGGTTCTAAATGGAATTTACTCACCATATACTGGAGGGTTCTAAATGGAATTTACTCACCATATACTGGAGGGTTCTAAACGGAATTTACTCACCGTATACTGGAGGGTTCTAAACGGAATTTACTCACCATAAACTGGAGGATTCTAAACAGAATTTACTCACCATATTCTGGATGATTCTAAACAGAATTTACTCACCATATACTTGAGGGTTCTAAACAGAATTTACTCACCATATACTGGAGGGTTCTAAACAGAATTTACTCACCATATACTGGAGGTATCAAACGGTATTTACTCACAATATACTGGAGGGTTCGAAACAGTATTTACTCACCATATACTGGAGGATTCTACATGGTATTTACTCACCATATACTGGAGGATTTTAAATGGAATTCACTCACCATATACTGGAGGGTTCTAAACGGAATTTACTCACCATTTAGAATATGTACAAATTCCAGGTAGAACCCTCCAGTATATGGTGAGTACATTCCATTTGGACTATGTACAGTTATTAACTGTGGGTTCATTAAGCTACAGCCAGGTAAGAGAACAGTACTCTGGTATTAACTATGGGTTCATTAAGCTACAGCCAGGTAAGAGAACAGTACTCTGGTATTAACTGTGGGTTCATTACAGCCAGGTAAGAGAACAGTACCCTGGTTTTAACTGTGAGTTCATTAAGCTACAGCCAGGTAAGAGAACAGTACCCTGGTATTAACTGTGGGTTCATTAAGCTACAGCCAGGTAAGAGAACAGTACCCTGGCATTAACTGTGGGTTCATTAAGCTACAGCCAGGTAAGAGAACAGTACTCTGGTATTAACTATGGGTTCATTAAACTACAGCCAGGTAAGAGAACAGTACTCTGGTATTAACTGTGGGTTCATTACAGCCAGGTAAGAGAACAGTACCCTGGTTTTAACTGTGAGTTCATTAAGCTACAGCCAGGTAAGAGAACAGTACCCTGGTATTAACTGTGGGTTCATTAAGCTACAGCCAGGTAAGAGAACAGTACCCTGGCATTAACTGTGGGTTCATTAAGCTACAGCCAGGTAAGAGAAAAGTACCCTGGTATTAACTGTGAGTTCATTAAGCTATAGCCAGGTAAGAGAACAGTACCCTGGTATTAAGTGTGGGTTCATTACAGCCAGGTAAGAGAACAGTACCCTGGTTTTAACTGTGGGTTCATTACAGCCAGGTAAGAGAACAGTACCCTGGTATTAACTGTGGGTTCATTAAGCTACAGCCAGGTAAGAGAACAGTACCCTGGCATTAACTGTGGGTTCATTAAGCTACAGCCAGGTAAGAGAAAAGTACCCTGGTATTAACTGTGAGTTTATTAAGCTTTAGCCAGGTAAGTGAACAGTACCCTGGTATTAAGTGTGGGTTCATTAAGCTACAGCCAGGTAAGAGAACAGTACCCTGGTAATAACTGTGGGTTCATTAAGCTACAGCCAGGTAAGAGAACAGTACCCTGGTAATAACTGTGGGTTCATTAAGCTACAGCCAGGTAAGAGAACAGTACCCTGGTATTAACTGTGGCTTCATTACAGCCAGGTAAGAGAACAGTACCCTGGTATTAACTGTGGGTTCATTAAGCTACAGCCAGGTAAGAGAACAGTACCCTGGTATAAACTGTGAGTTCATTAAGCTATAGCCAGGTAAGAGAACAGTACCCTGGTATTAACTGTGGGTTCATTACAGCCAGGTAAGAGAACAGTACCCTGGTTTTAACTGTGGCTTCATTACAGCCAGGTAAGAGAACAGTACCCTGGTTTTAACTGTGGGTTCATTAAGCTACAGCCAGGTAAGAGAACAGTACCCTGGCATTAACTGTGGGTTCATTAAGCTACAGCCAGGTAAGAGAACAGTACCCTGGTATTAACTGTGAGTTCATTAAGCTATAGCCAGGTAAGAGAACAGTACCCTGGTATTAACTGTGGGTTCATTAAGCTACAGCCAGGTAAGAGAACAGTACCCTGGTATTAACTGTGGGTTCATTAAGCTACAGCCAGGTAAAGAGAACAGTACCCTGGTATTAACTGTGAGTTCATTAAGCTATAGCCAGGTAAGAGAACAGTACCCTGGTATTAACTGTGGGTTCATTAAGCTACAGCCAGGTAAGAGAACAGTACCCTGGTATTAACTGTGGGTTCATTAAGCTACAGCCAGGTAAAGAGAACAGTACCCTGGTATTAACTGTGGCTTCATTACAGCCAAGTAAGAGAACAGTACCCTGGTATTAACTGTGGGTTCATTAAGCTACAGCCAGGTAAGAGAACAGTACCCTGGCATTAACTGTGGGTTCATTAAGCTACAGCCAGGTAAGAGAAAAGTACCCTGGTATTAACTGTGAGTTCATTAAGCTATTGCCAGGTAAGAGAACAGTACCCTGGTATTAACTGTGGGTTCATTAAGCTACAGCCAGGTAAGAGAAGAGTACCCTGGCATTAACTGTGGGTTCATTAAGCTACAGCCAGGTAAGAGAACAGTACCCTGGTATTAACTGTGGGTTCATTACAGCCAGGTAAGAGAACAGTACTCTGGTATTAACTGTGGCTTTATTACAGCCAGGTAAGAGAACAGTACCCTGGTATTAACTGTGGCTTCATTACAGTCAGGTAAGAGAACAGTTCCCTGGTTTTAACTGTGGGTTCATTAAGCTACAGCCAGGTAAGAGAACAGTACCCTGGTTTTAACTGTGGGTTCATTAAGCTACAGCCAGGTAAGAGAACAGTACCCTGGTATTAACTGTGGGTTCATTACAGCCAGGTAAGAGAACAGTACCCTGGTATTAACTGTGGGTTCATTAAGCTACAGCCAGGTAAGAGAACATTACCCTGTTTTTAACTGTGGGTTCATTAAGCTACAGCCAGGTAAGAGAACAGTACCCTGGTATTAACTGTGGGTTCATTACAGCCAGGTAAGAGAACAGTACCCTTAGTTTTAACTGTGGGTTCATTAAGCTACAGCCAGGTAAGAGAACAGTACCCTGGTATTAACTGTGGGTTCATTACAGCCAGGTAAGAGAACAGTACCCTGGTATTAACTGTGGGTTTGTTGAGCTGCAGCAGGAGAAGCATCTAGCCTGTGGGTGTTTATCTCCAACCCAGCGGATGCTCCGGAGATTCCTCCAGACACTGCTACAAAGACAGGGAGGCAGCAGCCTAGATGGGTTATCCATGCTCTCCTACCCTCCTCTCCACTAGCCTCCAAACATAATGCTTCGTCCCAAACGGCACCCTAATCCCTATGTAGGGCACTAATTTCGACCAGGGCAGTGGGCCGTAGTGCACAAAATAGGGAATAGGGTGCCTTTTGTGACGCCTCCATACCACTGGATGGTGGATAGCACCCAGGAGCTAGGTCAGGGGTCATTCTTTAAAAACAAGTCTTAAGGGTCAGAGTTCGTCACAACCCAACGGCCTCCAGCAACTATAATGTTAATGAAGAGTGTAAAATTCTCTCTGGCGAGAATCCTGGAGTGAGCTGGCCCATTATTTAGTGGGGGTCTCTGATGCTGGAGGGATGGATGGAGAGAGATGGATGGATGGAGAGAGATGCCTTTGCTCTCTCTCGGTGGGCAAATCGGGGTCTGCTGATGTTTAGATGGAGGGATAGACTTTTATTTATCTTGGCCAGGTCGCTGTTGTAAATGAGAACTCGTTCTCAACTGGCCTACCTGGTTAAATAAAGGAGAAATAAAACATTTAATTAAAGACCACCCTACCATGAACCTTATCCATGCCTTTCCTACCACAGTTACAGGGCGAGATCACTACTTCAGTCATCTTTATTTAACCTCTATGTAACTAGGCAAGTTAGTTAAGAACAAATTATTATTTACAATGACGGACTATCCCGGCCCAAACCCTAACCCGGACGACGCGCTGGGCCAATTGCACGCCACCCCTATGGGACTCCCGATCACGGCCTGGTTGTGATGCAGCCTGGAATCGAACCAGGGAGTCTGTAGTGACGCCCTCTTAGCGCTGAGATGCAGTGCCTCGGCCCGCTGCGACACTCGAGAGCACCAAGTGAGCAACGGAGCAAACGCTTGGATTGATTTAAATCTGTATCTCCTACCTTTTTCTGGATCCCAAACTGGTTGAAATTGTTTCAACAACAACAGATTGGTGGTGAGACTCACGTTGTACACAGGTAGTTGTGACATTACAGCTTCAATCCCACATTCCAGCTTCAATCGCACATTCCAGCTTCAATCGATGTGCTATTTCTGCCAGACTAATGACAATAAACATGTAGATTACAGGTTTGTATTCCCGACACGTCCCCTCATTCCAATGACAGTTGCATCTCACAAAAAAACAAAAACATGCCCAGTTAAATCAAACTGATTTTAGGCCATAGTGAAGACAAATTTACATAACAAGGCTTAGAGATCGAACGAGGTAGTCGTAAACTTCAATCATAAATTGCATAAATTGATTGAACTTGCCGCAGCAAAGGTATAATCATTCAAATGCAAATCTCAGTCATGAAAGAAAGTCAGGTGTACATTTAAACCAACTTCTCTATACTTGTTCTCATTAAAAATAAAAAAAATTATGTTAATTGTGTGACAATTGAATCAAAACCATCTATGTTCACCTTGTTTGAGATGTGTGAAGTTTTCCGTTATAATATATAATATTAGGAATATATTTTTACACTGTTGAACTAAATGACGCGATAAAGAACCTCCTAGCAGGCTTATTTTCAGCAGTGATATACTTTACCCTGCGAGTTTATTATACTCATTTTATATAAACTCAAACGTTTTCACCGACTACAGAACTCACTGTTATCAGTCCGCAAGGCGTAATTACACACGGAGCGAGAGCCTTGATTGCCATAGCAACACACATATACACTGCGCGACTAAAAGTATGCGAACACCTGCTCGTCAAAACATCTCATTCATGGGCATTAATATGGAGTTGGTCCCCATTATGCCGATAGAACAGCCTCCACACTTCTAGGAAGGATTGTGTTGTGTTTCCCGAACCATAAAGAACAGCCCCAGACCATTTATTCCTCCTATGCATTTGGGGGCAGGAAACGTTCTCCTGGCATCCGCCAAACCCAGATTCGTCCGTCGGACTGCCAGATGGTGAAGCGTGATTCATTGTTCCACGGCTCCAAGAGTCCAATGGCGGCGAGCTTTTTACACCACTCCAGCTGACGCTTGGTATTGGTTTAACACCACTCCAGCCTTAACACCACTCCAGCTGACGCTTGGTATTGGTTTAACACCACTCCAGCCTTAACACCACTCCAGCTGACGCTTGGTATTGGTTTAACACCACTCCAGCCTTAACACCACTCCAGCTGACGCTTGGTATTGGTTTAACACCACTCCAGCCTTAACACCACTCCAGCTGACGCTTGGTATTGCTTTAACACCACTCCAGCCTTAACACCACTCCAGCTGACGCTTGGCATTGCTTTAACACCACTCCAGCCTTAACACCACTCCAGCCTTAACACCACTCCAGCTGACGCTTGGTATTGGTTTAA
Organism: Oncorhynchus mykiss; assembly: GCF_057628025.1. Classification (NCBI taxonomy): domain Eukaryota; kingdom Metazoa; phylum Chordata; class Actinopteri; order Salmoniformes; family Salmonidae; genus Oncorhynchus; species Oncorhynchus mykiss. The sequence continues at coordinate 7,256,066 of NC_143024.1, forward strand.
CACCACTCCAGCCTTAACACCACTCCAGCTGACGCTTGGTATTGCTTTAACACCACTCCAGCCTTAACACCACTCCAGCTGACGCTTGGTATTGCTTTAACACCACTCCAGCCTTAACACCACTCCAGCTGATGCTTGGTATTGGTTTAACACCACTCCAGCCTTAACACCACTCCAGCCGACGCTTGGTATTGGTTTAACACCACTCCAGCCTTAACACCACTCCAGCTGATGCTTGGTATTGGTTTTACACCACTCCAGCCTTAACACCACTCCAGCTGACGCTTGGTATTGGTTTAACACCACTCCAGCCTTAACACCACTCCAGCTGACGCTTGGTATTGGTTTAACACCACTCCAGCCTTAACACCACTCCAGCTGATGCTTGGTATTGGTTTAACACCACTCCAGCCTTAACACCACTCCAGCTGATGCTTGGTATTGGTTTAACACCACTCCAGCCTTAACACCACTCCAGCCGACGCTTGGTATTGCTTTAACACCACTCCAGCCTTAACACCACTCCAGCTGATGCTTGGTATTGGTTTTACACCACTCCAGCTGACGCTTGGTATTGCTTTAACACCACTCCAGCCTTAACACCACTCCAGCCGACGCTTGGCATTGGGTTAACACCACTCCAGATGACGCTTGGCATTGCTCGTGGCTTGTGTGCGCGCGGCTTAGAAAATGGTTGACTATGACGTGTGCCACGTTGAAAGTCACTGAGCTCCTTCAGGAAAAGGCCATTCTACTGCCAATGTTTGTCTATGAAGATTGCATGGCCGCTTGATGCTTGATTTGATACACCTGTCAGCAACGACTGTGGCTGAAATACCTACATTGCTTGTTGTTTGGGGGTTTTAGGCTGGGTTTCTGCACAACACTTTGAGATATCAGCTGATGTACGAAGGGCTGTATAAATACATTGGATTTGATTTTGATTTGAAACAAAAGTGTCCACATACCTGTGTTTTATATAGTGTACATTTCTCAACCGTTACACTCTATGTCTTAATCAGTCTTCCTCACAGCTGTACTGTACAGGGAGTTGTCATCAACCAGGAGTTTATATGATCACAATTAAGAGAAACACAGTAATGTACACCAGACGATAAGGCTACATCCCAAAATGCCACCATAGAGCTCTGGTCAAAAGTAGTGCACTGTGTAGGGAATAGGGAACAGGGTGAGATTTTGGGACTCTTGTCTAAAAGGTCTTGCTGCTGGCTCTGGTGTGTTTGTTCCACCCATGATGTTCTCAGTGTGGCCACTGCCAGGACTTAATACAAACCACTTCCTGTAGAGGAACATATGTGCATATTACTGTACTCTCCCTGGTAACTGGGGAGAGACGAGGAAACAGGCAGGAGAGGTTGGATGAGGACTGGAAAGGGGAATAGGAGGTAGTCAGAGGAATGGGAGCCAATTGGCCCCATACCCAGTCCTACACCTCCGACCCCAGTCCTATACCTCCATCCCCAGTCCTATACCTCCGACCCCAGTCCTATACCTCCGACCCCATCCCCAGTCCTATACCTCCATCCCCAGTCCTATACCTCCGACCCCAGTCCTATACCTCCGACCCCATCCCCAGTCCTATACCTCCATCCCCAGTCCTATACCTCCGACCCCATCCCCAGTCCTACACCTCCATCCCCAGTCCTTTACCTCCGACCCCATCCCCAGTCCTACACCTCCATCCCCAGTCCTATACCTCCATCCCCAGTCCTATACTTCTGACCCCATCACCAGTCCTATACCTCTGACCCCATCCCCAGTCCTACACCTCCATCCCCAGTCCTATACTTCTGACCCCATCACCAGTCCTATACCTCCATCCCCATCCCCAGTCCTACACCTCCATCCCCAGTCCTATACTTCTGACCCCATCACCAGTCCTATACCTCCATCCCCATCACCAGTCCTACACCTCCATCCCCAGTCCTATACCTCCATTCCCCAGTCCTATACTTCTGACCCCATCACCAGTCCTATACCTCCATCCCCATCCCCAGTCCTACACCTCCATCCCCAGTCCTATACTTCTGACCCCATCACCAGTCCTACACCTCCATCCCCATCACCAGTCCTACACCTCCATCCCCAGTCCTATACCTCTGACCCCATTACCAGTCCTATACCTCCATCCCCATCACCAGTCCTACACCTCCATCCCCAGTCCTATACCTCCATCCCCATCACCAGTCCTACACCTCCATCCCCAGTCCTATACCTCTGACTCCATCCCAGTCCTATACCTCCATCCCCATCACCAGTCCTACACCTCCATCCCCAGTCCTATACCTCCATCCCCATCACCAGTCCTACACCTCCATCCCCAGTCCTATACCTCTAACCCCATCCCCAGTCCTATACCTCTGACCCCAGTCCTATACCTCCATCCCCAGTCCTATACCTCCATCCCCATCACCAGTCCTACACCTCCATCCCCAGTCCTATACCTCTGACCCCATCACCAGTCCTACACCTCCATCCCCATCACCAGTCCTACACCTCCATCCCCAGTCCTATACCTCTGACCCCATCACCAGTCCTATACCTCCATCCCCATCACCAGTCCTACACCTCCATCCCCAGTCCTATACCTCTGACCCCATCCCCAGTCCTATACCTCTGACCCCAGTCCTATACCTCCATCCCCAGTCCTATACCTCTGACCCCATCCACAGTCCTATACCTCTGACCCCATCCCCAGTCCTATACCTCTGACCCCATCCCCAGTCCTATACCTCTGACCCCATCCCCAGTCCTATACCTCCATCCCCAGTCCAATACTTCTGACCCCATCACCAGTCCTATACCTCTGACCCCATCCCCAGTCCTATACCTCCATCCCCAGTCCTACACCTCCATCCCCAGTCCTATACTTCCGACCCCATCCCCAGTCCTACACCTCCATCCCCAGTCCTTTACCTCCGACCCCATCCCCAGTCCTACACCTCCATCCCCAGTCCTATACCTCCATCCCCAGTCCTATACTTCTGACCCCATCACCAGTCCTATACCTCTGACCCCATCCCCAGTCCTACACCTCCATCCCCAGTCCTATACTTCTGACCCCATCACCAGTCCTATACCTCCATCCCCATCCCCAGTCCTACACCTCCATCCCCAGTCCTATACTTCTGACCCCATCACCAGTCCTATACCTCCATCCCCATCACCAGTCCTACACCTCCATCCCCAGTCCTATACCTCCATTCCCCAGTCCTATACTTCTGACCCCATCACCAGTCCTATACCTCCATCCCCATCCCCAGTCCTACACCTCCATCCCCAGTCCTATACTTCTGACCCCATCACCAGTCCTACACCTCCATCCCCATCACCAGTCCTACACCTCCATCCCCAGTCCTATACCTCTGACCCCATTACCAGTCCTATACCTCCATCCCCATCACCAGTCCTACACCTCCATCCCCAGTCCTATACCTCCATCCCCATCACCAGTCCTACACCTCCATCCCCAGTCCTATACCTCTGACTCCATCCCAGTCCTATACCTCCATCCCCATCACCAGTCCTACACCTCCATCCCCAGTCCTATACCTCCATCCCCATCACCAGTCCTACACCTCCATCCCCAGTCCTATACCTCTAACCCCATCCCCAGTCCTATACCTCTGACCCCAGTCCTATACCTCCATCCCCAGTCCTATACCTCCATCCCCATCACCAGTCCTACACCTCCATCCCCAGTCCTATACCTCTGACCCCATCACCAGTCCTACACCTCCATCCCCATCACCAGTCCTACACCTCCATCCCCAGTCCTATACCTCTGACCCCATCACCAGTCCTATACCTCCATCCCCATCACCAGTCCTACACCTCCATCCCCAGTCCTATACCTCTGACCCCATCCCCAGTCCTATACCTCTGACCCCAGTCCTATACCTCCATCCCCAGTCCTATACCTCTGACCCCATCCACAGTCCTATACCTCTGACCCCATCCCCAGTCCTATACCTCTGACCCCATCCCCAGTCCTATACCTCTGACCCCATCCCCAGTCCTATACCTCCATCCCCAGTCCAATACTTCTGACCCCATCACCAGTCCTATACCTCTGACCCCATCCCCAGTCCTATACCTCCATCCCCAGTCCTACACCTCCATCCCCAGTCCTATACTTCTGACCCCATCACCAGTCCTAAACCTCCATCCCCAGTCCTATACTTCTGACTCCATCACCAGTCCTAAACCTCCATCCCCATCCCCAGTCCTACACCTCCATCCCCAGTCCTATACTTCTGACCCCATCACCAGTCCTATACCTCCGACCCCATCCCCAGTCCTATACCTCCATCCCCAGTCCTATACCTCTGACCCCATCCCAAGTCCTACACCTCTGACCCCAGTCCTATACATCTGACCCCATCCCCAGTCCTTTACCTCTGACCCCATCCCCAGTCCTATACCTCCATCCCCAGTCCTATACCTCTGACCCCATCTCCAGTCCTATACCTCTGACCCCATCCCCAGTCCTATTCCTCCATCCCCAGTCCTATACCTCTGACCCCATCCCCAGTCCTTTACCTCCATCCCCAGTCCTATACTTCTGACCCCATCACCAGTCCTATACCTCTGACCCCGTCCCCAGTCTTACACGTCTGACCCCATCCCCAGTCCTATACCTCTGACCCCATCCCCAGTCCTATACCTCTGACCCCATCCCCAGTCCTATACTTCTGACCCCATCACCAGTCCTATACCTCCGACCCCATCCCCAGTCCTATACCTCCATCCCCATCACCAGTCCTACACCTCCATCACCAGTCCTATACCTCTGACCCCATCACCAGTCCTACACCTCCATCCCCATCACCAGTCCTACACCTCCATCCCCAGTCCTATACCACTGACCCCATCACCAGTCCTATACCTCCATCCCCATCACCAGTCCTACACCTCCATCCCCAGTCCTATACCTCTGACCCCATCCCCAGTCCTATACCTCTGACCCCAGTCCTATACCTCCATCCCCAGTCCTATACTTCTGACCCCATCCCCAGTCCTATACCTCTGACCCCATCCCCAGTCCTATACCTCTGACCCCATCCCCAGTCCTATACCTCTGACCCCATCCCCAGTCCTATACCTCCATCCCCAGTCCTATATTTCTGACCCCATCACCAGTCCTATACCTCTGACCCCATCCCCAGTCCTATACCTCCATCCCCAGTCCTACACCTCCATCCCCAGTCCTATACTTCTGACCCCATCACCAGTCCTAAACCTCCATCCCCAGTCCTATACTTCTGACTCCATCACCAGTCCTAAACCTCCATCCCCATCCCCAGTCCTACACCTCCATCCCCAGTCCTATACTTCTGACCCCATCACCAGTCCTATACCTCCGACCCCATCCCCAGTCCTATACCTCCATCCCCAGTCCTATACCTCTGACCCCATCCCAAGTCCTACACCTCTGACCCCAGTCCTATACATCTGACCCCATCCCCAGTCCTTTACCTCTGACCCCATCCCCAGTCCTATACCTCCATCCCCAGTCCTATACCTCTGACCCTATCCCCAGTCCTATACCTCTGACCCCATCCCCAGTCCTATTCCTCCATCCCCAGTCCTATACCTCTGACCCCATCCCCAGTCCTTTACCTCCATCCCCAGTCCTATACCTCTGACCCCATCACCAGTCCTATACCTCTGACCCCGTCCCCAGTCCTACACGTCTGACCCCATCCCCAGTCCTATACCTCTGACCCCATCCCCAGTCTTATACCTCTGACCCCATCCCCAGTCCTATACTTCTGACCCCATCCCCAGTCCTATACCTCCGACCCCATCCCCAGTCCTATACCTCCATCCCCAGTCCTATACCTCTGACCCCATCCCCAGTCCTATACCTCCGACCCCATCCCCAGTCCTATACCTCCATCCCCAGTCCTATACCTCTGACCCCATCCCCAGTCCTACACCTCCATCCCCAGTCCTATACCTCTGACCCCATCCCCAATCCTATACCTCTGACCCCATCCCCAGTCCTTTACCTCCATCCCCAGTCCTATACCTCTGACCCCATCCCCTGTCCTATACCTCCGACCCCATCCCCAGTCCTACACTTCTGACCCCATCCCCAGTCCTACACCTCTGACCCCATCCCCAGTCCTATACCTCCGACCCCATCCCCAGTCCTACACTTCTGACCCCATCCCCAGTCCTATACCTCCGACCCCATCCCCAGTCCTACACTTCTGACCCCATCCCCAGTCCTATACCTCTGACCCCATCCCCAGTCCTATACCTCTGACCCCATCCCCAGTCCTATACCTCTGACCCCATCCCCAGTCCTATACCTCTGACCCCAGTCCTATACCTCTGACCCCATCCCCAGTCCTATACCTCCGACCCCATCCCCAGTCCTACACTTCTGACCCCATCCCCAGTCCTATACCACTGACCGCATCCCCAGTCCTATACCTCCATCCCCAGTCCTATACCTCTGACCCCATCCCCAGTCCTATACTTCTGACCCCATCCCCAGTCCTATACCTCCGACCCCATCCCCAGTCCTATACCTCCATCCCCAGTCCTATACCTCTGACCCCATCCCCAGTCCTATACCTCCAACCCCATCCCCAGTCCTATACCTCCATCCCCAGTCCTATACCTCTGACCCCATCCCCAGTCCTATACTTCCGACCCCATCCCCAGTCCTATACCTCCGACCCCATCCCCAGTCCTACACCTCCGACCCCATCGCCAGTCCTATACCTCTGACCCCATCCCCAGTCCTATACTTCTGACCCCATCCCCAGTCCTATACCTCTGACCCCAGTCCTATACCTTTGACCCCATACCCAGTCCTACACCTCCGACCCCATCCCCAGTCCTATACCCCCATCCCCAGTCCTATACCTCTGACCCCATCCCCAGTCCTATACTTCCGACCCCATCCCCAGTCCTATACCTCCATCCCCAGTCCTATACCTCCATCCCCAGTCCTATACCTCCGACCCCAGTCCTATACCCCCATCCCCAGTCCTATACCTCCATCCCCAGTCCTATACCTCCATCCCCAGCCCTATACCCCCATCCCCAGTCCTATACCTCCATCCCCAGTCCTATACCTCCATCCCCAGTCCTATACCTCCATCCCCAGTCCTATACCTCCATCCCCAGTCCTATACCTCCATCCCCAGTCCTATACCTCCACCCCCAGTCCTATACCTCTGACCCCATACCCAGTCCTATACCTCCATCCCCAGTCCTATACCTCCATCCCCAGTCCTATACCTCCGACCCCATCCCCAGTCCTATACCTCCATCCCCAGTCCTATACCCCCATCCCCAGTCCTATACCTCCATCCCCAGTCCTATACCTCCATCCCCAGTCCTATACCTCCATCCCCAGTCCTATACCTCCATCCCCAGTCCTATACCTCTGACCCCATACCCAGTCCTATACCTCCATCCCCAGTCCTATACCCCCATCCCCAGTCCTATAACCCCATCCCCAGTCCTATACCTCCATCCCCAGTCCTATACCTCCATCCCCAGTCCTATACCTCCATCCCCAGTCCTATACCTCTGACCCCATACCCAGTCCTTTACCTCCAACCCCATCCCCAGTCCTATACCTCTGACCCCATCCCCAGTCCTATACTTCTGACCCCATCCCCAGTCCTACACCTCTGACCCCATCCCCAGTCCTACACCTCTGACTCCATCCCCAGTCCTATACCTCTGACCCCATCCCCAGTCCTGTACCTCTGACCCCATCCCCAGTCCTATACCTCTGACCCCATCCCCAGTCCTATACCTCTGACCCCATCCCCAGTCCTATGACTCTGACCCCATCCCCAGTCCTATACCTCTGACCCCATCCCCTGTCCTATACCTCTGACCCCAGTCCTATACTTCCATACCCAGTCCTATACCTCTGACCCCATCCCCAGTCTTATACCTCTGACCCCATCCCAGTCCTATACCTCCGACCCCATCCCCAGTCCTATACCTCTGACCCCATCCCCAGTCCTATACCTCTGACCCCAGTCCTATACCTCTGACCCCATCCCCAGTCCTATACCTCTGACCCCAGTCCTATACCTCTGACCCCATCCCCAGTCCTATACCTCTGACCCCATCCCCAGTCCTATACCTCCGACCCCATCCCCAGTCCTATACCTCTGACCCCATCCCCAGTCCTATACCTCTGACCCCAGTCCTATACCTCTGACCCCATCCCCAGTCCTATACCTCTGACCCCAGTCCTATACCTCTGACCCCATCCCCAGTCCTATACCTCTGACCCCAGTCCTATACCTCTGACCCCATCCCCAGTCCTATACCTCTGACCCCAGTCCTATACCTCTGACCCCATCCCCAGTCCTATACCTCTGACCCCAGTCCTATACCTCCGACCCCATCCCCAGTCCTATACCTCTGACCCCAGTCCTATACCTCTGACCCCATCCCCAGTCCTATACCTCTGACCCCAGTCCTATACCTCCGACCCCATCCCCAGTCCCAGTCCATGCCCCATGAAGCTGGTTGAGAGAATGCCAAGAGTGTGAAAAGCTGTCATCAAGGCAAAGGGTGGCTATTTGAAGAATCTCAAATATGAAATATATTTTTTGATTTGTTTAACACTTTTTTGGTTACTACATGACTCCATATGTGTTATTTCAAACTGTTGATGTCTTCACTATTATTCTACAATGTAGAAAATAGTACAATTTATTTTATATCTTGAATGAGTAGGTGTTCTCAAACTTTTGACCGGTAGTGTAGCTGATAATATGACACTCGAAATGTCTTTATCCTTTTGAAACCTTTATGAGTTTGATGTTGTTTTTTGTTTCTTCTCACTTTGTTTAAGGTTTATTTCACTTGCTTTGGCAATGTAAACATATGCTTCCCAGTCCATTAAAGTCACACTTGAATTGAATTGAGAGGAGAGGGGGGATGGGGGTGGAGAGAGAGAGAGAGAGAGAGAGAGAGAGAGCACTGCATTATGGGTCATCAATTGTAATTTCCTTGACAACAGGGACATTCTAAAGATTCTAAACATGGAGGTCTCCCAGCAGTATTTTTTACTATGTGGTGAAATGTGTCATGTTAACAAACGTCAAGCCAGGGCTCGGCATGGCTCAGCAGAGATGATAACAAATAATAGGATGGCTTAAACAAAGGTGAAGCACAGGGGAGAGGAGATGTTGATATCTAGACATATAATGAGCGCCTCAATGTCAAAAGGTTAACATCGGATTTCACGCTGACACATTTAGATTGTATGGTGACGTGTGTGTGTGTGTGTGTGTGTGTGTGTGTGTGTGTGTGTTCTACGGTGACATTTGCCTGCTAAACACAAGCAGGTGTCACGGCCCATGAATAACAATGAGGGCTGGATGAAGCATGTAAAAATCTGCTCCCTTGCCATTTGTGGTTCAAACCGTAGAAATGAAGTATAAATTAAAGATGTAACCCAAAACACACCTTTCATTTGAAATCAAAAACCCTTCCATCTTATTAGCAATTCAAGCCTGGATCACGTTGCATTTCTGCCCTCTTTCCAAATGTAATTAAACTATCAGCCTTTTTTTAGGATAAAGTTTAAGCTTGTTCACACATTCTGGGAAGTAACTAAAAAAAACCTTCTTTATTGCTTTAGAAATGATACTGAATGAGCTGTGTCAGAGCACACGGTATGCAGTCTATCGTTAGTGTGTAGCTACAGTAGTGTAGTCATTAGTCCAGTTGCAAATTAGTATTTCCATTGGACAGATTCAGGTATGTTTATCCCCGTTTCATTCTGTTTGCATCTGTTTAAAAAGCGTTTTTCAACAGAGTCGGCAGAATGAATACACCCCTGAGCACACGCAAATACAGTTCACTTTCATAGCAGCCACAGCGGCGAGCGGGCCTGCTGGTAAATAAAGCCCGACCAATCAGCCTAAAACAACCACAGGTGAAACCAATAAACAGAAAGGGGGAAAAGGGATCCATGGCAGCTAGTAGGCCGGTGACGACGACCGCCGAGCGCCACCCGAACAGGAAGGGGAGCTACCTTCAGTGGCAGCTAGTAGGCCGGTGACGACGACCGCCGAGCGCCACTCGAACAGGAAGGGGAGCTACCTTCAGTGGCAGCTAGTAGGCCGGTGACGACGACCGCCGAGCGCCACTCGAACAGGAAGGGGAGCCACTCGAACAGGAAGGGGAGCCACCCGAACAGGAAGGGGAGCCACTCGAACAGGAAGGGGAGCCACCCGAACAGGAAGGGGAGCTACCTTCGGTGGCAGCTAGTAAGCCGGTGACGACGACCGCCGAGCGCCGCCCGAACAGGAAGGGGAGCCACCCGAACAGGAAGGGGAGCTACCTTCGGTGGCAGCTAGTACGCCGGTGACGACGACCGCCGAGCGCCACTCGAACAGGAAGGGGAGCTACCTTCAGTGGCAGCTAGTAGGCCGGTGACGACGACCGCCGAGCTCCACTCGAACAGGAAGGGGAGCCACCCGAACAGGAAGGGGAGCTACCTTCGGTGGCAGCTAGTACGCCGGTGACGACGACCGCCGAGCGCCACTCGAACAGGAAGGGGAGCTACCTTCAGTGGCAGCTAGTAGACCGGTGACGACGACCTCCGAGCGCCACTCGAATAGGAAGGGGAGCCACCCGAACAGGAAGGGGAGCCACCTTTGGTGGCAGCTAGTAGGCCGGTGACGATGACCGCCGAGCGCCACTCGAACAGGAAGGGGAGCCACCTTCGGTGGCAGCTAGTAGGCCGGTGATGACGACCGCCGAGCGCCACTCGAACAGGAAGGGGAGCCACCCGAACAGGAAGGGGAGCCACCTTCGGTGGCAGCTAGTAGGCCGGTGACGACGACCGCCGAGCGCCACTCGAACAGGAAGGGGAGCCACCAGAACAGGAAGGGGAGCCACCTTCGGTGGCAGCTAGTTGGCCGGTGATGACGACCGCCGAGCGCCACTCGAACAGGAAGGGGAGCCACCCGAACAGGAAGGGGCGCCACCTTCGGTGGCAGCTAGTAGGCCGGTGACGACGACCGCCGAGCGCCACTCGAACAGGAAGGGGAGCCACTCGAACAGGAAGGGGAGCTACCTCGGTAGGAGTTGTGACAGTTGTTGTCTGTTGTGCATGTTATTTTGGCATTAATACGTGTCAAATATCAGTTTGCAAACAATGTACAAAAAAAAATATTGAGTTAAATAAAGCTGCATACAAACAGGTCTCTTTTTTGCTTTCTTGAGTAAGACAGCTCCAAAATACATGTTTCAGTGCTTCCTGTGGTGTTGGGGCAGCCAGCGGAAAATACGGAGCCTAGGGGGGGTTGGAGAATGTCTCTAGTTGCACCGTGATTAGTTTCCCCATGTCACTCATGGGGACACTACACCATTGCAAGTGGGTGTTTCCATATAGTTACATTAGAAATGCCCATCCAAGAAGGCTCAAGGTCATTGGCCACAGATAAAATGACATCAAATCACATTATATCTACAGTAGCTTTGATTTGGACTGATCATGTCAACATCATACTTTCAAAATCTTAGCTAGCAACCTAGCAGTCATCATCATGAATCAAGTCGACAATCTACTGGCAAATCCTTTTAAATCCTACGAAGATAAATTATAAAGAAGAATGACAGATTAAACATATCGGCCATATACATTACACAACAAGTTGTAAATAGCAAATTCAACAATGAGGGGTTTAGAGGGAATCAGTGACTAACTGCAAGCATTTCAAAGCAATCACTATCCTGCTATTCAGTGGAGTGCCTGTGTGGTCCCAAGTCTGGGTTTAAGGGTCTGTTTTCCAACCTTAAAAGGATAAACATTCCACATTGACCATGCGGTCAATCCAGCATGAATTCCGCCTTTTTCCAAAAACAACTGGAAACTCAGAACTGGGAAATTGGATTTCAGTGAGTTCAAGACGACTCGGAACCGGGAGAAAAAAAACTCCGACTGGGAAAATACGTTCCTCCAACTTGGAATTCAAGATCTCGGGCCTCTAACGTCATGATTCAACCTTGTTTTTTTTTCCGAGTTCCCAGTTGTCTTGAAAGCACCGTAAATCCAGAGAATACCAGACTTTGATAACAAAGTTTGATGACAGAATTTGCCCACGAAGGGCCGCCGTGCCACCTTCCTGTTCAAGTGAGCACAGCACAACAATGTGAGTCCAAAAATGTATTCTATGCTGCTGCATAAATGATGTAATGTGCCAGGGAGATGTGTATACTGTAGCTAATAAAGTAATACTAAGTGTATGTTGTGTAGTAGGCTGCTAGTAGCCCATGTGCCTCACCCTAATAATTTGGTCCCTTTTCCCCTCATAATTTAGCCTACTGTCCTGACTTGGTGGTGCCATTGAATATTAAAATAACTTTTATTGTCTGCTTATATGCCGCCTTTATTTATCCTACGGTTCTGACTTGGTGCACAGGGAGAATTCTGTAAGAACGGCCCATGTTCTGAATTCTGTTGCTGTACATTTCAAAGGTGTTGAACAAATAGTTATATTGACTACATCCATCCTAGCTCGTTCATGAATTACTTACTTGAAATTGCCTCTTATCCGCTCATAGTTTGTACATCTCAATTGCCAGTAGAAACCACATTTGTTTAAGCAGGTCAGTCATATCAGTATTTTTAAGTCAGCAAATGAGGCTGAATTAACTGTTTTGCTGCCAGACAGGTGTAACAGTGTTAAAGTGTTGGGACTCTGCTGTTGGGACTCTGCTGTTGGTACAGCTTTATGTAAGCCTCATCACCCTCCTCAGGATCCCTCCTCAGGATCCCTCCTCAGGATCCCTCCTCACCCTCCTCAGGATCCCTCCTCACCCTCCTTAGGATCCCCCCTCACCCTCCTCAGGATCCCTCCTCACCCTCCTCAGGATCCCTCCCCACCCTCCTCACCCTCCTCAGGATTGATCCTCAGGATTACTCCTCATCCTCTACTATTTCCCAGAGAGAGAGAGAGAGAGAGAGAGAGAGAGAGAGAGAGAGAGAGAGAGAGAGAGAGAGAGAGAGAATATCCTCTGAATATCCCACAGAGCCAAAACTAAACCCAGTACATGGATCATAGTAATAGCCAGCCAGTACCTCGGGGCTAGAGCAATGAGATCATTATGTTAGTCTGTGAGAAACAACAGTGGAGCTCAGCTCAGTTCACAGTGTGAACTGGATTCTCAAGCGTACACTCTTTCACTGTAATGTTAATCGCAATATCACAACACATTATCATTCAGAGTTTTGTAGCTAGGAGAATTCCCAGACTAGTTCTCTCTCTTTTTTCACAGAAGAATGTGCCAAGAGAGGAGAGAGAGAGTGAGTCGCCTTTTTCATTATTTCATTGAGAACAGGTAGTGTGAGGGAGTTGTAGAGGGGAGATCAAACCTCATTTCATAGAGAACAGATAGTGTGAGGGAGTTGTAGAGGAGAGATCAAGCCTTATTTCACAGAGAACAGGTAGTGTGAGGGAGTTGTAGAGGAGAGATCAAATCCTTATTTCACAGAGAACAGATAGTGTGAGAGAGTTGTAGAGGAGAGATCAAGCCTTATTTCATAGAGAACAGATAGTGTGAGGGAGTTGTAGAGGAGAGATCAAATCCTTATTTCATTGAGAACAGGTAGTGTGAGGGAGTTGTAGAGGAGAGATCAAGCCTTATTTCATAGAGAACAGATAGTGTGAGGGAGTTGTAGAGGAGAGATCAAATCCTTATTTCATTGAGAACAGATAGTGTGAGGGAGTTGTAGAGGAGAGATCAAATCCTTATTTCATTGAGAACAGGTAGTGTGAGGGAGTTGTAGAGTAAAATGATGTCAGAATGAGCTGTAGTATTACAGTAAAATGATGTCAGAATGAGCTGTAATATTACAGTAAAATGATGTCAGAATGAGCTGTATTATTACAGTAAAATGATGTCAGAATGAGCTGTAGTATTACAGTAAAATGATGTCAGAATGAGCTGTAATATTACAGTAAAATGATGTCAGAATGAGCTGTATTATTACAGTAAAATGATGTCAGAATGAGCTGTAGTATTACAGTAAAATGATGTCAGAATGAGCTGTAGTATTACAGTAAAATGATGTCCGAATGAGCTGTAGTATTACAGTAAAAGGATGTCAGAATGAGCTGTCTTTGTGCTTGTCCCCACCCCCCTCCATGTGTCGCTAATCTTCCCCATTCTCCCCTGAGCATTTATACCTGTGTTCTTTGTTTGTCTGTTGACTGTTCGTATTGTATTGGCAGGTCTTACCAGGGTGATTTCCCGTTTTCCTGTTTCTCAAGTGTTTGTATCCTAGTTTTCCCGGTTCTGACCATTCTGCCCTGACACTGACCCCGAGCCTGCCTGCCGTCCTGTACCTACCTGACTCTGACCTGATCACGAACCCATGCTGGTCCCTGATCTGCCCTTTGCCCCAGTGCTTTACTAAATGAATCAGAACTGAACTATTCAAAAATTGTCAGACTCCAACCACCCTAGTCATGGACTGTTCTCTCTGCTACCACACGGCAAGCGGTACCGGAGCACCAAGTCTAGGTCCCAAAGGTTCCCAAACAGCTTCTAATCCCCCAAACCATAGGACTCCTGAACAGCTGATCAAAGGGCTACACAGACTTCCCTCTTTTACGCTGCTGCTACTCTCTGTTTATTATCTATGCTACTCTATGCATAGTCACTTTAACTCTACCTACATGTACATATTACCTCAATTACCTCGACTAACCGGTGCCCCCCACACAATGACTCTGTACATATTACCTCAATTACCTCGACTAACCGGTGCCCCAACGCATTGACTCTGTACATATTACCTCAATTACCTCGACTAACTGGTGCCCCCACACATTGACTCTGTACATATTACCTCAACTAACCGGTGCCCCCACACAATGACTCTGTACATATTACCTCAACTAACTGGTGCCCCCACACAATGACTCTGTACATATTACCTTGACTAACCGGTGCCCCCACACAATGACTCTGTACATATTACCTCAACTAACTGGTGCCCCCACACAATGACTCTGTACATATTACCTCAACTAACTGGTGCCCCCACACAATGACTCTGTACATATTACCTCGACTAACCGGTGCCCCCACACATTGACTCTGTACATGTTACCTCGACTAACTGGTGCCCCCACACAATGACTCTGCACATATTACCTCAATTACCTCGACTAACCGGTGCCCCCACACATTGACTCTGTACATATTACCTCAACTAACTGGTGCCCCCACACAATGACTCTGTACATATTACCTCAACTAACTGGTGCCCCCACACAATGACTCTGTACATATTACATCAACTAACTGGTGCCCCCACACATTAACCACTGTATATAGCCTCTCTATTGTTATTTTGTCGTTCTACCCCTGAACAGGCAGTTAACATTCTCTCTCTCTCTCTAGGCCGTCATTATAAATAAGAATTTGATCTTGACTTGTCTAGTTAAATAAAGGTCAAATAATTGTTTTACTGCTGCTGTTTAATTATTTGTTACTTTTATTTTCCATTTTTTACATAATCTTTATCTTAACTTCTTATTAAAGCATTGTTGTTATTTTTCTTAAAACTTTATTGTTGGTTAATTAAGGGCTCGTAAGTCAGCATTTCACTGTGAGGTCTACTACACCTGTTGTATTCAGCATTTCACTGTGAGGTCTACTACACCTGTTGTATTCAGCATTTCACTGTAAGGTCTACTACACCTGTTGTAATCAGCATTTCACTGTAAGGTCTACTACACCTGTTGTATTCAGCATTTCACTGTAAGGTCTACTACACCTGTTGTATTCAGCATTTCACTGTGAGGTCTACTACACCTGTTGTATTCAGCATTTCACTGTGAGGTCTACTACACCTGTTGTATTCAGCATTTCACTGTGAGGTCTACTACACCTGTTGTATTCAGCATTTCACTGTAAGGTCTACTACACCTGTTGTAATCAGCATTTCACTGTAAGGTCTACCTGTTGTATTCAGCATTTCACTGTGAGGTCTACTACACCTGTTGTATTCAGCATTTCACTGTAAGGTCTACTACACCTGTTGTAATCAGCATTTCACTGTAAGGTCTACTACATCTGTTGTATTCAGCATTTCACTGTGAGGTCTACTACACCTGTTGTATTCAGCATTTCACTGTGAGGTCTACCTACACCTGTTGTATTCAGCATTTCACTGTGAGGTCTACTACACCTGTTGTATTCAGCATTTCACTGTGAGGTCTACTACACCTGTTGTATTCAGCATTTCACTGTAAGGTCTACTACATCTGTTGTATTCAGCATTTCACTGTGAGGTCTACTACACCTGTTGTATTCAGCATTTCACTGTAAGGTCTACTACACCTGTTGTATTCAGCATTTCACTGTAAGGTCTACTACACCTGTTGTATTCAGCATTTCACTGTAAGGTCTACTACACCTGTTGTATTCAGCATTTCACTGTGAGGTCTACTACACCTGTTGTATTCTGCATTTCACTGTAAGGTCTACTACACCTGTTGTATTCAGCATTTCACTGTAAGGTCTACTACACCTGTTGTATTCAGCATTTCACTGTGAGGTCTACTACACCTGTTGTAATCAGCATTTCACTGTAAGGTCTACTACACCTGTTGTATTCTGCATTTCACTGTAAGGTCTAATACACCTGTTGTATTCAGCATTTCACTGTAAGGTCTACTACACCTGTTGTATTCAGCATTTCACTGTAAGGTCTACTGCACCTGTTGTATTCAGCATTTCACTGTAAGGTCTACTACACCTGTTGTATTCAGCATTTCACTGTAAGGTCTACTACACCTGTTGTATTCAGCATTTCACTGTAAGGTCTACTACACCTGTTGTATTCAGCATTTCACTGTGAGGTCTACTACACCTGTTGTATTCAGGTCATGTGACAAATAACATCTGATTGGCTAAAGCATTTGTTTGTTGTTGTTGTTGTTTTTTGTTATTTGTTTTGAATGTTTTACTGTGCAGGAGGTCCACAGTAGCACGGCGGTATAGTAATTATATCAGCCAATAGAGCAGTAGATGGATCCACAGGGGAGCCTGGTCCAACACATGCCCAGAGTGGGTATCAGGCAGCGGGTATGGAGCGGGCACAGCTGGCCTTGGCACTGCTTGGTGCCCAACACATCACTGTGCAATACCCTCGGGGCTTTGGGTCACATGCAGACTGGACCAGAGTTATGACCAGAGCTGCCACACTACGTCCTATATAGTGCACTACTTTTGACCAGGGCCCGTAGGATGGTGGACGATGTAGGGAAAAGTGTGTCATTTAGGATGCAGGTCCCATACTGTAGCTGGCACAACTGGCACAATGGAGAATCACGCACCCACCCAACCAAACAACAGAGGGCATGGAGGCTCTATTTACTCTATCAGATTATAGAAGTCTCTTTCTCTCTCTCTCTCTCTCTCTCTCTCTCTCTCTCTCTCTCACTCTCTCGCTCTCTCTCTCTCTTTCTCACTTTCTACCCCTACCCCCCCTCTCTCTCCCTTTCTACCCCTAACCCCCCCTCTCTCCCTTTCTACCCCTACCCCCCCTCTCTCCCTTTCTACCCCTACCCCCCCTCTCTCTCTCCCTTTCTACCCCTACCCCCCCTCTCTCTCCCTTTCTATCTCTACCCCCCCCCTCTCTCCCTTTCTACCCCTACCCCTACCCCATCTCTCTCTCTCTTTTCACCCCTACCCCCCCTCTCTCTCCCTTTCTACCCCTACCCCCTCTCTCTCTCTCTCTCTCTGTCTCTCCCCCCTCTCTCTCTCTCGCTTTCTAACCCTAACCCCCTCCCTCCCTCTCTCTCTCCCTTTCAACCCCTACCCCTACCCCATCTCTCTCTCTCTTTCCACCCCTACCCCCGCTCTCTCTCTCCCTCTCTCTCTCCCTTTCTACCCCATCCCCCCCATTCTCTCTCTGCAGATAAAACTCACTCCTCTCTCTCTTCCCAGGCCCCAGCTGTGTGTCCCACACCCCCACGGTGGAGGCCTGGTTCTGGGCCTGGGCCTTTGCCATGTGCCCCGACTGTGGGTCTTTTCATCTCCCAGGCAGGATGTTGACTGTGGGAAAGGAGGCCCCGCTCCTCCTCCTCCGGCCTCCTCTGCCTCTCCTGACTCAAACGCATGACAGCTCCACTTTTGATCTATTTCCCTTCTGTTCACTTCCAGAAGCCTGCTCTCTCTCTCCTGTTGTGTCATGCTGTCTAAACTTTGACATATGCCCCCCCCCCCCCTTTTCCAAGGCACTTAAATACAGATTTTCCTTTTATTCTCCAGTGGCTATTAATTAAAAAGGAGAAATCATAGCTAGATCTCTTTCCGTAAAAGCCTCGATTACACAAAGAGAGAGAGACAGCAAAAAAGAAAAACAGAGTAATTAGATGGTGAGTCTATGTGTGGTCTTTCTATAACCCGCAGAGACATCACACATCACAGCTGATCCGCGGCATTCCTCACCAGCCATGTCGGGTCCTTTCATCGTTCCACCCCTCAGGTTATATCTCCTTCCTCACACTGCTCAGCTGCTGCTGACACATTTTACTGGGCTTTCTCACCAGAACAGATATGTTGTACACAGGGAGGGGACTGCAAACACAGTGAGGGTTATCCCTCTGCCCCTGTATAACCCACTTCAGACAGCTAGAAGGTCTCTGTCCCTGTATAACCCACTTCAGACAGCTAGAAGGTCTCTGCCCCTGTGTAACCCACTCTAGACAGCTAGAAGGACTCTGCCCCTGTATAACCCACTCTAGACAGCTAGAAGGTCTCTGCCCCTGTGTAACCCACTCTAGACAGCTAGAAGGACTCTGCCCCTGTATAACCCACTCTAGACAGCTAGAAGGACTCTGCCCCTGTATAACCCACTCTAGACAGCTAGAAGGACTCTGCCCCTGTGTAACCCACTCTAGACAGCTAGAAGGACTCTGCCCCTGTATAACCCACTCTAGACAGCTAGAAGGACTCTGCCCCTGTATAACCCACTCTAGACAGCTATGTCTCTGCCCCTGTATAACCCACTCTAGACAGCTAGAAGGACTCTGCCCCTGTATAACCCACTCTAGACAGCTAGAAGGACTCTGCCCCTGTATAACCCACTCTAGACAGCTAGAAGGACTCTGCCCCTGTATAACCCACTCTAGACAGCTAGAAGGACTCTGCCCCTGTATAACCCACTCTAGACAGCTAGAAGGACTCTGCCCCTGTGTAACCCACTCTAGACAGCTAGAAGGACTCTGCCCCTGTATAACCCACTCTAGACAGCTAGAAGGACTCTGCCCCTGTATAACCCACTCTAGACAGCTATGTCTCTGCCCCTGTATAACCCACTCTAGACAGCTAGAAGGACTCTGCCCCTGTATAACCCACTCTAGACAGCTAGAAGGACTCTGCCCCTGTATAACCCACTCTAGACAGCTAGAAGGACTCTGCCCCTGTATAACTCACTCTAGAAAGCTAGAAGGACTCTGCCCCTGTATAACCCACTCTAGACAGCTAGAAGATCTCTGTCCCTGTATAACCCACTCTAGACAGCTAGAAGGACTCTGCCCCTGTATAACCCACTCTAGACAGCTAGAAGGACTCTGCCCCTGTATAACCCACTCTAGACAGCTAGAAGGACTCTGCCCCTGTATTACCCACTCTAGACAGCTATGTCTCTGCCCCTGTATAACCCACTCTAGACAGCTAGAAGGACTCTGCCCCTGTATAACCCACTACAGACAGCTAGAAAGACTCTGCCCCTGTATAACCCACTCCCCTGTATAACCCACTCCCCTGTATAACCCACTTCAGACAGCTAGAAGGTCTCTGGCCCTGTGTAACCCACTCTAGACAGCTAGAAGGACTCTGCCCCTGTATAACCCACTCTAGACAGCTAGAAGATCTCTGTCCCTGTATAACCCACTCTAGACAGCTAGAAGGACTCTGCCCCTGTATAACCCACTCTAGACAGCTAGAAGGACTCTGCCCCTGTATAACCCACTCTAGACAGCTAGAAGGACTCTGCCCCTGTATAACCCACTCTAGACAGCTAGAAGATCTCTGTCCCTGTATAACCCACTTCAGACAGCTAGAAGGACACTGCCCCTGAATAACCCACTACAGACAGCTAGAAGGTCTCTGCCCCTGTGTAACCCACTCTAGACAGCTAGAAGGACTCTGCCCCTGTATAACCCACTCTAGACAGCTAGAAGGTCTCTGCCCCTGTGTAAGCCACTCTAGACAGCTAGAAGGACTCTGCCCCTGTATAACCCACTCTAGACAGCTAGAAGGACTCTGCCCCTGTATAACCCACTCTAGACAGCTAGAAGGACTCTGCCCCTGTATAACCCACTCTAGACAGCTAGAAAGACTCTGCCCCTGTATAACCCACTCCCCTGTATAACCCACTCCCCTGTATAACCCACTTCAGACAGCTAGAAGGTCTCTGGCCCTGTGTAACCCACTCTAGACAGCTAGAAGGACTCTGCCACTGTATAACCCACTCTAGACAGCTAGAAGGACTCTGCCCCTGTATAACCCACTCTAGACAGCTAGAAGGACTCTGCCCCTGTATAACCCACTCTAGACAGCTAGAAGGACTCTGCCCCTGTATAACCCACTCTAGACAGCTAGAAGGACTCTGCCCCTGTATAACCCACTCTAGACAGCTAGAAGGACTCTGCCCCTGTATAACCCACTCTAGACAGCTAGAAGGACTCTGCCCCTGTATAACCCACTCTAGACAGCTAGAAGGACTCTGCCCCTGTGTAACCCACTCTAGACAGCTAGAAGGACTCTGCCCCTGTATAACCCACTCTAGACAGCTAGAAGGACTCTGCCCCTGTATAACCCACTCTAGACAGCTATGTCTCTGCCCCTGTATAACCCACTCTAGACAGCTAGAAGGACTCTGCCCCTGTATAACCCACTCTAGACAGCTAGAAGGACTCTGCCCCTGTATAACCCACTCTAGACAGCTAGAAGGACTCTGCCCCTGTATAACTCACTCTAGAAAGCTAGAAGGACTCTGCCCCTGTATAACCCACTCTAGACAGCTAGAAGATCTCTGTCCCTGTATAACCCACTCTAGACAGCTAGAAGGACTCTGCCCCTGTATAACCCACTCTAGACAGCTAGAAGGACTCTGCCCCTGTATAACCCACTCTAGACAGCTAGAAGGACTCTGCCCCTGTATTACCCACTCTAGACAGCTATGTCTCTGCCCCTGTATAACCCACTCTAGACAGCTAGAAGGACTCTGCCCCTGTATAACCCACTACAGACAGCTAGAAAGACTCTGCCCCTGTATAACCCACTCCCCTGTATAACCCACTCCCCTGTATAACCCACTTCAGACAGCTAGAAGGTCTCTGGCCCTGTGTAACCCACTCTAGACAGCTAGAAGGACTCTGCCCCTGTATAACCCACTCTAGACAGCTAGAAGATCTCTGTCCCTGTATAACCCACTCTAGACAGCTAGAAGGACTCTGCCCCTGTATAACCCACTCTAGACAGCTAGAAGGACTCTGCCCCTGTATAACCCACTCTAGACAGCTAGAAGGACTCTGCCCCTGTATAACCCACTCTAGACAGCTAGAAGATCTCTGTCCCTGTATAACCCACTTCAGACAGCTAGAAGGACACTGCCCCTGAATAACCCACTACAGACAGCTAGAAGGTCTCTGCCCCTGTGTAACCCACTCTAGACAGCTAGAAGGACTCTGCCCCTGTATAACCCACTCTAGACAGCTAGAAGGTCTCTGCCCCTGTGTAAGCCACTCTAGACAGCTAGAAGGACTCTGCCCCTGTATAACCCACTCTAGACAGCTAGAAGGACTCTGCCCCTGTATAACCCACTCTAGACAGCTAGAAGGACTCTGCCCCTGTATAACCCACTCTAGACAGCTAGAAAGACTCTGCCCCTGTATAACCCACTCCCCTGTATAACCCACTCCCCTGTATAACCCACTTCAGACAGCTAGAAGGTCTCTGGCCCTGTGTAACCCACTCTAGACAGCTAGAAGGACTCTGCCACTGTATAACCCACTCTAGACAGCTAGAAGGACTCTGCCCCTGTATAACCCACTCTAGACAGCTAGAAGGACTCTGCCCCTGTATAACCCACTCTAGACAGCTAGAAGGACTCTGCCCCTGTATAACCCACTACAGACAGCTAGAAGATCTCTGTCCCTGTATAACCCACTCTAGACAGCTAGAAGGACTCTGCCCCTGTATAACCCACTCTAGACAGCTAGAAGGTCTCTGCCCCTGTGTAACCCACTCTAGACAGCTAGAAGGACTCTGCCCCTGTATAACCCACTCTAGACAGCTAGAAGGACTCTGCCCCTGTATAACCCACTCTAGACAGCTAGAAGGACTCTGCCCCTGTATAACCCACTCTAGACAGCTAGAAGGACTCTGCCCCTGTATAACCCACTCCCCTGTATAACCCACTCCCCTGTATAACCCACTTCAGACAGCTAGAAGGTCTCTGCCCCTGTATAACCCACTCTAGACAGCTAGAAGGACTCTGCCCCTGTATAACCCACTCTAGACAGCTAGAAGGACTCTGCCCCTGTATAACCCACTCTAGACAGCTAGAAGGACTCTGCCCCTGTATAACCCACTCTAGACAGCTAGAAGATCTCTGTCCCTGTATAACCCACTTCAGACAGCTAGAAGGACACTGCCCCTGAATAACCCACTACAGACAGCTAGAAGGTCTCTGCCCCTGTGTAACCCACTCTAGACAGCTAGAAGGACTCTGCCCCTGTATAACCCACTCTAGACAGCTAGAAGGTCTCTGCCCCTGTGTAAGCCACTCTAGACAGCTAGAAGGACTCTGCCCCTGTATAACCCACTCTAGACAGCTAGAAGGACTCTGCCCCTGTATAACCCACTCTAGACAGCTAGAAGGACTCTGCCCCTGTATAACCCACTCTAGACAGCTAGAAAGACTCTGCCCCTGTATAACCCACTCCCCTGTATAACCCACTCCCCTGTATAACCCACTTCAGACAGCTAGAAGGTCTCTGGCCCTGTGTAACCCACTCTAGACAGCTAGAAGGACTCTGCCACTGTATAACCCACTCTAGACAGCTAGAAGGACTCTGCCCCTGTATAACCCACTCTAGACAGCTAGAAGGACTCTGCCCCTGTATAACCCACTCTAGACAGCTAGAAGGACTCTGCCCCTGTATAACCCACTACAGACAGCTAGAAGATCTCTGTCCCTGTATAACCCACTCTAGACAGCTAGAAGGACTCTGCCCCTGTATAACCCACTCTAGACAGCTAGAAGGTCTCTGCCCCTGTGTAACCCACTCTAGACAGCTAGAAGGACTCTGCCCCTGTATAACCCACTCTAGACAGCTAGAAGGACTCTGCCCCTGTATAACCCACTCTAGACAGCTAGAAGGACTCTGCCCCTGTATAACCCACTCCCCTGTATAACCCACTCCCCTGTATAACCCACTTCAGACAGCTAGAAGGTCTCTGGCCCTGTGTAACCCACTCTAGACAGCTAGAAGGACTCTGCCCCTGTATAACCCACTCTAGACAGCTAGAAGATCTCTGTCCCTGTATAACCCACTCTAGACAGCTAGAAGGACTCTGCCCCTGTATAACCCACTCTAGACAGCTAGAAGGACTCTGCCCCTGTATAACCCACTCTAGACAGCTAGAAGGACTCTGCCCCTGTATAACCCACTCTAGACAGCTAGAAGATCTCTGTCCCTGTATAACCCACTTCAGACAGCTAGAAGGACACTGCCCCTGAATAACCCACTACAGACAGCTAGAAGGTCTCTGCCCCTGTGTAACCCACTCTAGACAGCTAGAAGGACTCTGCCCCTGTATAACCCACTCTAGACAGCTAGAAGGTCTCTGCCCCTGTGTAAGCCACTCTAGACAGCTAGAAGGACTCTGCCCCTGTATAACCCACTCTAGACAGCTAGAAGGACTCTGCCCCTGTATAACCCACTCTAGACAGCTAGAAGGACTCTGCCCCTGTATAACCCACTCTAGACAGCTAGAAAGACTCTGCCCCTGTATAACCCACTCCCCTGTATAACCCACTCCCCTGTATAACCCACTTCAGACAGCTAGAAGGTCTCTGGCCCTGTGTAACCCACTCTAGACAGCTAGAAGGACTCTGCCACTGTATAACCCACTCTAGACAGCTAGAAGGACTCTGCCCCTGTATAACCCACTCTAGACAGCTAGAAGGACTCTGCCCCTGTATAACCCACTCTAGACAGCTAGAAGGACTCTGCCCCTGTATAACCCACTACAGACAGCTAGAAGATCTCTGTCCCTGTATAACCCACTCTAGACAGCTAGAAGGACTCTGCCCCTGTATAACCCACTCTAGACAGCTAGAAGGTCTCTGCCCCTGTGTAACCCACTCTAGACAGCTAGAAGGACTCTGCCCCTGTATAACCCACTCTAGACAGCTAGAAGGACTCTGCCCCTGTATAACCCACTCTAGACAGCTAGAAGGACTCTGCCCCTGTATAACCCACTCTAGACAGCTAGAAGGACTCTGCCCCTGTATAACCCACTCCCCTGTATAACCCACTCCCCTGTATAACCCACTTCAGACAGCTAGAAGGTCTCTGCCCCTGTGTAACCCACTCTAGACAGCTAGAAGGACTCTGCACCTGTATAACCCACTCTAGACAGCTAGAAGGACTCTGCCCCTGTATAACCCACTCTAGACAGCTAGAAGGACTCTGCCCTTGTTAACCCACTCTAGACAGCTAGAAGGACTCTGCCCCTGTATAACCCACTCTAGACAGCTAGAAGGACTCTGCCCCTGTATAACCCACTACAGACAGCTAGAAAGTCTCTGCCCCTGTATAACCCACTCTAGACAGCTAGAAGGACTCTGCCCCTGTATAACCCACTCTAGACAGCTAGAAGGACTCTGCCCCTGTATAACCCACTCTAGACAGCTAGAAGGACTCTGCCCCTGTATAACCCACTCTAGACAGCTAGAAGGACACTGCCCCTGTATAACCCACTCTAGACAGCTAGAAGGACTCTGCCCCTGTATAACCCACTCTAGACAGCTAGAAGGACTCTGCCCCTGTATAACCCACTCTAGACAGCTAGAAGGACTCTGTCCCAGTATAACCCACTTTAGACAGCTAGAAGATCTCTGTCCCCGTATAACCCACTCTAGACAGCTAGAAGGTCTCTGTCCCTGTGTACCCCACTTCAGACAGCTATGTCTGCATGCTACAGGATGTTGTTATGGGTGCTTTCTCTAGGAGGGATGATAGTTATTCTACCAGGATGTTGTTGTGGATGGTTTCTCTGGGAGGGATGATAGTTATTGTACCAGGATGTTGTTGTGGATGGTTTCTCTAGGAGGGATGATAGTTATTGTACCAGGATGTTGTTATGGATGGTTTCTCTAGGAGGGATGATAGTTATTGTACCAGGATGTTGTTATGGATGGTTTCTCTAGGAGGGATGATAGTTATTGTACCAGGATGTTGTTGTGGATGGTTTGTCTGGGAGGGATGATAGTTATTGTACCAGGATGTTGTTGTGGATGGTTTCTTTTGGAGGGATGATAGTTATTGTACCAGGATGTTGTTGTGGATGTTGTTGTGGATGGTTTCTCTAGGAGGGATGATAGTTAGTGTAGCAGGATGTTGTTATGGATGGTTTCTCTAGGAGGGATGATAGTTTTTGGATGTTGTATCATATCACAGTCAGTATCTTCATCTACAGATAGCTAGGTGAGACGACCTCATATCACAGTCAGTACATTCATCTACAGATAGCTAGATGGGACAACCTCATATCACAGTCACAGTCAGTACATTCATCTCCAGATAGCTAGGTGGGACAACCTCATATCACAGTCATAGTCAGTACATTCATCTACAGATAGCTAGGTGGGACAACCTCATATCAAAGTCACAGTCAGTACATTCATCTGCAGATAGCTAGGTGGGACAACCACATATCACAGTCAGTACATTCATCTACAGATAGCTAGATGGGACAACCTCATATCACAGTCACAGTCAGTACATTCATCTCCAGATAGCTAGGTGGGACAACGTCATATCACAGTCAGTATCTTCATCTACAGATAGCTAGGTGAGACAACCTCATATCACAGTCACAGTCAGTACATTCATCTCCAGATAGCTAGGTGGGACAACCTCATATCACAGTCATAGTCAGTACACGTTTCCAGAATAAAAGGGGGGGTAGACTGTGTTATTTAAGATACTCATTAAAGAGGGTTGGAGATGTCTTCAGGAGATGTCCACACACATAAGCCTTGCAGCAGTAAAGACCCACACAGAAACAGTTTTAGTCTATTGTACGTCCTGACAACAACACACTGATATAATCTGATGATTGAGCCAGAACACCGCAGACTTTCTGATGACAGTGATCACTGAACAACCGAGGACTTCCAGGGTCTGTAGTGTAGAGGCAGAACATACCAGAACACACCAGAACACACCAGAACACACCAGAACACACCAGAACTCACACAGAACACACCAGAACACACCAGAACACACCAGAACACACCAGAACACACACAGAACACACCAGAACACACCAGAACACACCAGAACACACCAGAACTCACACAGAACACACCAGAACACACCAGAACACACACCAGAACACACCAGAACACACCAGAACACACCAGAACACACACAGAACACACCAGAACACACCATAACACACCAGAACACACCAGAACACACCAGAACATACCAGAACACACCATAACACACACAGAACACACCAGAACACACCAGAACACACCATAACACACCAGAACACACACAGAAAACACCATAACACACCAGAACACACCAGAACACACACAGAACACACCAGAACACACCAGAACACACCAGAACACACCATAACACACCAGAACACACCACAACACACCATAACACAGCAGAACACACCAGAACACACCAGAACACACACAGAACACACCAGAACACACCAGAACACACCAGAACACACACAGAACACACCAGAACACACCAGAAAACACACAGAACACACCAGAACACACCAGGAAACACCATAACTAACCAGAACACACCAGAACACACCAGAACACACCAGAACACACACAGAACACACCAGAACACACCAGAACACACCAGAAAACACCAGAACACACCAGAACACACCAGAAAACACCAGAACACACCAGAACACACCAGAAAACACCAGAACACACCAGAACACACCATAACACACCAGAACACACCAGAACACACACAGAACACACCAGAACACACCAGAACACACCAGAACACACACAGAACACACCAGAACACACCAGAACACACACAGAACACACCAGAACACACACATAACACACCATAACACACACAGAACACACCAGAACACACCAGAACACACCAGAACACACACAGAACACACCAGAACACACCAGAACACACACAGAACACACCAGAACACACCAGAACACACACATAACACACCAGAACACACACATAACACACCAGAACACACACAGAACACACCAGAACACACCAGAACACACACATAACACACCAGAACACACACAGAACACACCAGAACACACCAGAACACACACAGAACACACCAGAACACACACAGAACACACCAGAACACACCAGAACACACACAGAACACACCAGAACACACCAGAACACACCAGAACACACACAGAACACACCAGAACACACCAGAACACACACAGAACACACCAGAACACACACAGAACACACCAAACACACCAGAACACACACATAACACACCAGAACACACACAGAACACACCAGAACACACCAGAACACACCAGAACACACCAGAACACACACAGAACACACCAGAACACACACAGAACACACCAGAACACACACAGAACACACCAGAACACACCAGAACACACACATAACACACCAGAACACACACATAACACATCAGAACACACACAGAACACACCAGAACACACCAGAACACACACAGAACACACCAGAACACACACAGAACACACCAGAACACACACAGAACACACCAGAACACACACAGAACACACCAGAACACACCAGAAAATACCAGAACACACAGAACACACCAGAACACACACAGAACACACCAGAACACACCAGAACACACACAGAACACACCAGAAAACACCAGAATATACCAGAACACACAGAACACACCAGAAAACACCAGAATATACCAGAACACACAGAACACACCAGAACACACCAGAATATACCAGAACACACACCAGAACAAACCGGAACACACACCAGAACACACCAGAACACACCAGAACACACACAGGGAAAGGTAAATAAACACCAGAACACACACAGAACACACACCGAACACACCATAACACACACCAGAACACATACAGAACACACCAGAACACACCAGAACAACACAGAACACACACAGAACACACTAGAACGCACAGAGAACACACACAGAACACACACCAGAACACACATCAGAACACACACAGAACACACACCAGAACACACACCAGAACACATACCAGAACACATATCAGAACACACACCAGAACACACACCAGAAGAGGTAGTTTATAGGTCGGCCATGTTGCTGTGTGCTGTTCTAGAAGAGGTAGTTTATTGGTCGGCCATGTTGCTGTGTGCTGTTCTAGAAGTCAAACTGAAATCTTACTGCAGCCACCAGACATTCTGCTGTGTTGTTGATGAATGTTATCAGAACAGCCAAGAGGTTCTACTGGTCTGGGCTGCGTTCCCTTTTTTCCTATCTAGTGCACTACTTTCGACCGGGGCCCATAGGGCTCTGTTCAAATGTAGTGCACTATGTAGGGGAATAGGGTGCCGTTTGGGACTCAGGCCCTGTTCTGGCCACCAGATGGAGGTTCAGACTCATTTATCAGATTCTATCAGTTTGGTTTGACTCCAGTTACTGACAACAACAAAAAAAATACAGGAAGCAGAGAGAGATTGGATCTGAACTGAAAACAACTTGACACGCCACCGCTGAACAACTCAAACCAAACCACCCTCGTTATGGGTTTATATAAGGGTTCAAATGAACTGAACGTGTGGAGAACTGCTAGGCAGTAGCGCACAGCCTACTTGGTTCAAAAACGATGAATACGATATTGAGGGAGAGAAAGTGTCTCATTGAAATCCTTTTTGTTGTCATGGTGCAGAGGGGCTCCATTTAATGACCTCGTCTGGTTCATTTGATATTGAACAACAGAGGTGAGACAATGTGGTACAGAGAGAAGGTAGGAGGAAGATAGGATGGTCTTCAAGGTGGGGGGGAGAGGAATAGACAGGCAGAGAGAGGGAGAGAGAGAGGGAGAGAGAGAGGGAGAGAGAGAGAGAGAGAGAGAGAGAGAGAGAGAACAGAGACAGAGACAGAGACATAGAAGGAGAGATAGGATGGTCTTCACAGAGGAGAGAGAGAGAGAGAGAGAGAGAGAGAGAGAGAGAGAGATGGGAGAGAGAGAGAGGATGGTCTTCACATAGGAGAGAGAGAGAGAGAGAGAGAGAGAGAGAGAGGGAGAGAGAGAGATGGGAGAGAGATGGGAGAGAGATGGAAGAGAGAGAGAGGATGGTGTTCACAGAGGAGAGAGAGGAAAAAAGAGACTGATTGGAGAGCTGGTCAGATACAGGGGCCCCTTCCCTTCATCCCTTCATCATACTTCCCCCCATGCTCTCTCTTATGTTGTGGATCAGTGTGCCACAGTGGAAACACAGTCCATGATTCCCTGGATGGAAAGGAGGACTTCCCCTCCCAGGTTAGCAACAGCTGTGAGATGAGAGCATGGGAAAACAGAGGGAGGAGAGGAAGCAGAGAGGAAGAAAAGGAGACGAGGGAGAATGAACAAAGGCTGTGGGAAACTGGACAGAGATGGACGATGTCTGGCTGCCGTGGAGGATGCTGGCTGGAAATAAAACCAAACTCCCCATGAAGAGACAGAGACACATTTAGCATATCAGCTGTAGCATCAGGCTGTCCAAACCACCACACACACTCTCTTCATAATACTACTGTAGCATCAGGCTGTCCACTCTTCATACTACTACTGTAGCATCAGGCTGTCCACTCTTCATACTACTACAGTAGCATCAGTCTGTCCACTCTTCATTTTACTACAGTAGCATCAGGCTGTCCACTCTTCATACTACTACTGTAGCATCAGGCTGTCCACTCTTCATACTACTACTGTATCATCAGTCTGTCCACTCTTCATACTACTACTGTAGCATCAGGCTGTCCAAACCACCACACACACTCTTCATAATACTACTGTAGCATCAGGCTGTCCGCTCTTCATACTACTACTGTAGCATCAGGCTGTCCACTCTTCATACTACTACTGTAGCATCAGGCTGTCCACTCTTCATACTACTACTGTAGCATCAGTCTGTCCACTCTTCATAATACTACTGTAGCATCAGGCTGTCCGCTCTTCATACTACTACTGTAGCATCAGGCTGTCCACTCTTCATAATACTACTGTAGCATCAGGCTGTCCGCTCTTCATACTACTACTGTAGCATCAGGCTGTCCACTCTTCATACTACTACAGTAGCATCAGTCTGTCCACTGTTCATTTTACTACAGTAGCATCAGGCTGTCCACTCTTCATACTACTACTGTAGCATCAGGATGTCAACACAGTGAAGAGAGGGGACATACTGCCTGTCTGAAACACAGTGAAGAGAGGGGACATACTGCCTGTCTGAAACACAGTGAAGAGAGGGGACATACTGCCTGTCTGAAACACAGTGAAGAGAGGGGACATACTGCCTGTCTGAAACACAGTGAAGAGAGGGGACATACTGCTTGTCTGAAACACAGTGAAGAGAGGGGACATACTGCCTGTCTAAAACACAGTGAAGAGAGGGGACATACTGTCTGTCTGAAACACAGTGAAGAGAGGGGACATACTGCCTGTCTGAAACACAGTGAAGAGAGGGGACATACTGCCTGTCTGAAACACCGTGAAGAGAGGGGACATACTGCCTGTCTGAAACACAGTGAAGAGAGGGGACATACTGCCTGTCTGAAACACAGTGAAGAGAGGGGACACACTGCCTGTCTAAAACACAGTGAAGAGAGGGGACACACTGCCTGTCTGAAACACAGTGAAGAGAGGGGACATACTGTCTGTCTGAAACACAGTGAAGAGAGGAGACATACTGCCTGTCTGAAACCCAGTGAAGAGAGGGGACATACTGCCTGTCTGAAACACAGTGAAGAGAGGGGACATACTTCCTGTCTGAAACACAGTGAAGAGAGGAGACATACTGCCTGTCTAAAACACAGTGAAGAGAGGAGACATACTGCCTGTCTGAAACACAGTGAAGAGAGGAGACATACTGCCTGTCTTAAACACAGTGAAGAGAGGGGACATACTGCCTGTCTGAAACACAGTGAAGAGAGGGGACATACTGTCTGTCTGAAACACAGTGAAGAGAGGGGACATACTGCCTGTCTGAAACACAGTGAAGAGAGGAGAAATACTGCCTGTCTAAAACACAGTGAAGAGAGGATACATACTTCCTGTCTGAAACACAGTGAAGAGAGGAGACATACTTCCTGTCTGAAACACAGTGAAGAGAGGGGACATACTTCCTTTCTGAAACACAGTGAAGAGAGGAGACATACTGCCTGTCTGAAACACAGTGAAGAGAGGGGACATACTGCCTGTCTGAAACACAGTGAAGAGAGGGGACATACTTCCTGTCTGAAAGGGAAAGGAAGGAACGGGACATACTTCCTGTCTGAAACACAGTGAAGAGAGGGGACATACTTCCTGTCTGAAACACAGTGAAGAGAGGGGACATACTGCCTGTCTGAAAGGGAAAGGAAGGAACGGGACATACTTCCTGTCTGAAAGGGAAAGGAAGGAACGGGACATACTTCCTGTCTGAAAGGGAAAGGAAGGAACGGGACATACTTCCTGTCTGAAAGGGAAAGGAAGGAACGGGACATACTTCCTGTCTGAAAGGGAAAGGAAGGAACGGGACATACTTCCTGTCTGAAAGGGAAAGGAAGGAACGGGACATACTTCCTGTCTGAAAGGGAAAGGAAGGAACGGGACATACTTCCTGTCTGAAAGGGAAAGGAAGGAACGGGACATACTTCCTGTCTGAAACACAGTGAAGAGAGGGGACATACTTCCTGTCTGAAACACAGTGAAGAGAGGGGACATACTGCCTGTCTGAAACACAGTGAAGAGAGGAGACATACTGTCTGTCTGAAAGGGAAAGGAAGGAACGGGACATACTTCCTGTCTGAAAGGGAAAGGAAGGAACGGGACATACTTCCTGTCTGAAAGGGAAAGGAAGGAACGGGACAAACAGGAAGGAAGAGGAAAAGCAAATCCTCTGATTCTCAGTCGCAGTGCCAGAGAAACACTCACGCTGAAGACCAGAGGAACTTCCTGAGAGTGACGCATTCTCATTCTATCGCCAATCATGATCATTATTGTCCTGTTGTTTTGTTCCCTGTCCTGTGTTGACCAGATCCCCCTCCTCCCGGGATCCAACAGCGTAGAGAAGGTTGGGCGGGAGGGAGATCCTTTCGGGAAGAGAGAGACATCAGCCGAGTTCCATGCGATGTGAGGAGGGAAGATACATGCATCTTTGGGAAGCGGGGGGGGTGTGTCTGGAGGAGTGGTCACGTGACTACACAGACAGCGAATCAGACGGACGGATTTCAGGTTCAATGGAAGGTTTACTGGGTCAGCAGAGTAAGGATAGAGAGAGAGAGAGAGAGCATAGCGGGAGAGAGAGAGAGCACAGAGGGAGTGGGAGCAAAAGAGAGAGGGAGAGATATAAAGAGGGAGAGAGGTAGAGAGAGAACTAGAATGAAAACCTGACAGTTTTTGTGCCTGGAAGTACCAGTCACTCTGCTCTCTTCTGCTCTGTTCTGCTGTGTCCTCTTCTCCTGATCTGTTCTGCTCTGATCTCTTCTGCTCTGATCTAGTCTGTTCTGTTCTGTTCTGTTCTGTTCTGCTCTGTTCTGCTGTGTCCTCTTCTCCTGATCTCTTCTGCTCTGATCTCTTCTGCTCTGATCTAGTCTGTTCTGCTCTGTTCTGTTCTGTTCTGTTCTCTTCTGCTCTGTTCTGCTGTGTCCTCTTCTCCTGATCTCTTCTGCTCTGATCTCTTCTGCTCTGATCTCTTCTGCTCTGATCTAGTCTGTTCTGTTCTGTTCTGTTCTGTTCTGCTCTGTTCTGCTCTGCTCTGTTCTGTTCTGTTCTGTTCTGTTCTGTTCTGTTCTGCTCTGTTCCAATCTGTTCTGTTCTGTTCTGTTCTGTTCTGCTCTGTTCTGCTCTGCTCTGTTCCAATCTGTTCTGTTCTGTTCTGTTCTGTTCTGCTCTGTTCTCTTCTGCTCTGTTCTACTCTGTTCTCTTCTGTTATCTTCTATTCTTCTCTGTTCTCTTCTGTTCTCTTCTGTTCTTCTCTGTTCTCTTCTGTTCTCTTCTGTTCTTCTCTGTTCTCTTCTGTTCTCTTCTGTTCTTCTCTGTTCTTCTCTTTTTTGCTAATCTCTTTTCTCTTCTGCTCTGTTCTATGTGCTCTAGACACACTGAATGTGCCTGCCTGCCTATCTGTCCGTCTGTCTGGGAGATAGGAGCAGGAGAGCTGTGAGGGAGAGGCAGAAGGAGAGAGGCAGAAGGAGAGAGGCAGAGGGAGAGAGGCAGAGGGAGAGAGGCAGAGGGAGAGAGGCAGAAGGAGAGAGGCAGAGGGAGAGAGGCAGAGGGAGAGAGGCAGAGGGAGAGAGGCAGAAGGAGAGAGGCAGAAGGAGAGAGGCAGAAGGAGAGAGGCAGAAGGAGAGAGGCAGAAGGAGAGAGGCAGAGGGAGAGAGGCAGAAGGAGAGAGGCAGAAGGAGAGAGGCAGAAGGAGAGAGGCAGAGGGAGAGAGGCAGAAGGAGAGAGGCAGAGGGAGAGAGGCAGAGGGAGAGAGACAGAGGGAGAGAAAGAGAGTTCCTTTCAAACTGTTGTGAGTGAAGTGTTTACTGTTCATTTTATATCGTTATTTCACTTACTTTTGCAATGCAAACATATGTTTCCCATGCCAATAAAGCCCTTTGAATTAAATTAAATTGAGAGAGCGAGAAAGAGAGTAGTTTACCCTATAAATCAAAATTGAATCAAATACATTTTTATTGGTCACATACACATATTTAACAGATGTTATTGGTCCATATTTAACAGATGTTATTGGTCCATATTTAACAGATGTTATTGGTCCATATTTAACAGATGTTATTGGTCCATATTTAACAGATGTTATTGGTCCATATTTAACAGATGTTATTGGTCCATATTTAACAGATGTTATTGGTCCATATTTAACAGATGTTATTGGTCCATATTTAGCAGATGTTATTGTTCCATATTTAACAGATGTTATTGGTCCATATTTAACAGATGTTATTGGTCCATATTTAACAGATGTTATTGGTCCATATTTAGCAGATGTTATTGGTCCATATTTAACAGATGTTATTGGTCACATACACATATTTAACAGATGTTATTGGTCCATATTTAACAGATGTTATTGGTCCATATTTAACAGATGTTATTGGTCCATATTTAACAGATGTTATTGGTCCATATTTAACAGATGTTATTGGTCCATATTTAGCAGATGTTATTGGTCCATATTTAACAGATGTTATTGGTCCATATTTAACAGATGTTATTGGTCCATATTTAACAGATGTTATTGGTCCATATTTAACAGATGTTATTGGTCCATATTTAGCAGATGTTATTGTTCCATATTTAGCAGATGTTATTGCGGGTGTAGCGAAATGCTTGTGTTATTTCTTAGCTCCAACAGTGCAGTAGTGTCTAACAATTCACAACAATACACACACATCTAAAAGTAGTCAAATGTAATTAAGAAATATATCAATATTAGATTGAGCGATGTCAGAGTGGCATAGACTAAAATACAGTAGAATAGAAGACAGTATTTACATATGAGTTTAGTAAATTATTAACAGTATGTAAACATTATTAAAGTAACCAGTTAGTAAATACAGTAGAATAGAATACAGTATATACATATGAGATGAGTAAAGCACTATGTAAACATTATTTAAAGTGACCAGTGATTCCATGTCTATGTATATGGGGCAGCAGCCTCTAAGGTGCAGGGTTGAGTAACCAGTGATTCCATGTCTATGTATATGAGGCAGCAGCCTCTAAGGTGCAGGGTTGACTAACCAGTGATTCCATGTCTATGTATATGAGGCAGCAGCCTCTAAGGTGCAGGGTTGACTAACCAGTGATTCCATGTCAATGTATATAGGGCAGCAGCCTATAAGGTGCAGGGTTGAGTAACCAGTGATTTCATGTCTATGTATATAGGGCAGCAGCCTCTAAGGTGCAGGGTTGACTAACCAGTGATTCCATGTCTATGTATATAGGGCAGCAGCCTATAAGGTGCAGGGTTGAGTAACCAGTGATTTCATGTCTATGTAAATGGGGCAGCAGCCTCTAAGGTGCAGGGTTGAGTAACCGGGTGGTAGCCGGCTAGTGATGGCTGTTTAACAGTCTGATGGCCTTGAGATAGAAGCTGTTTGTCAGTCTCTCGGTCCCAGCTTTGATGTACCTGATGAGCTCAGTGTGAGCATATCCTTCCAGAGAGACGTCTACTTTATTATCCAGAGAGACTGAACGTTAGCGAGTAATATACTCGGAAGCGGTGGATGGTGTGCCCCTTCCTCCTGAGTCGGACTAGAAGTCCGAATACCTCTTCTCCGCCGACGGTGTTTTGGAGCAGCCTCTGGGATACGTTAGAGAGAGAAGGAGAGAGAGGAAAGAGAGAGAGAGAGAAGGAGAGAGAGAGAGAGAGAGAAGGAGAGAGAGGAAAGAGAGAGAGAGGAAAGAGCGAGAGAGAGAGAGAGAGGAAAGAGAGAGAGAGAGAAGGAGAGAGAGGAAAGAGAGAGAGAGGAAAGAGAGAGGAAAGAGGGAGAGAGGAAAGAGAGAGAGAGAGAGAGAGAGAGGAGAGAGAGAGAGAAGAGAGATGAGAGAGAGAAGAGAGAGAGAGAGAGAAGGAGAGAGAGAGAAGGAGAGAGAGAAGAGAGAGAGAGAGAGAAGAGAAAGGGAGAGAGAGAGAGAGAGAGAGAGAGAGAGAAGAGAGAGAGAGAGAGAGGAAAGAGAGAGAGAGAAGGAGAGAGAGGAAAGAGAGAGAGTGAAGGAGAGAGAGGAAAGAGAGAGAGGAAAGAGAGAGAGGAAAGAGAGAGAGAGAGAGAAGAGAGAGAAGAGAGAGAGAGAGAGAGAGAGGAAAGAGAGAGAGAGAAGGAGAGAGAGGAAAGAGAGAGAGGAAAGAGAGAGAGGAAAGAGAGAGAGAGGAAAGAGAGAGAGAGAGAGAGAGAGAGAGAGAGAGAGAGAGAGAGAGAGAGAAGGAGAGAGAGAAGGAGAGAAGCCCTGGGGGGGTACAAACAAAGGATCCAATAGAGGAAAGTCGTATTCCAAGTCGTAATGATGGTGAGTTACCGCCATTCTGATATCCAAAAGTTATTTCCGGCTGTATGAAATAACACACACAAGAAAAAACGACATACTGCAAAGTTACTTAGGAGCTGGAAGCAGAGCTGCCACATCTGTCGGCGCCATCTTGTCTAGATATAAACATATCTTCTCTGTCTGTTTACTGTAGTATATCCTATAAACACACCTTCTCTGTCTGTTTACAGTAGTATATCCTATAAACACACCTTCTCTGTCTGTTTACAGTAGTATACCCTATAAACATACCTTCTCTGTCTGTTTACTGTAGTATATCCTATAAACACACCTTCTCTGTCTGTTTACAGTAGTATATCCTATAAACACACTTCTCTGTCTGTTTACTGTAGTATACCCTATAAACATACCTTCTCTGTCTGTTTACTGTAGTATATCCTATAAACACACTTCTCTGTCTGTTTACTGTAGTATATCCTATAAAAACACTTCTCTGTCTGTTTACTGTAGTATATCCTATAAACATACCTTCTCTGTCTGTTTACTGTAGTATATCCTATAAACACACCTTCTCTGTCTGTTTACAGTAGTATATCCTATAAACACACTTCTCTGTCTGTTTACAGTAGTATATCCTATAAACATACCTTCTCTGTCTGTTTACAGTAGTATATCCTATAAACACACCTTCTCTGTCTGTTTACAGTAGTATATCCTATAAACATACCTTCTCTGTCTGTTTACAGTAGTATATCCTATAAACATACCTTCTCTGTCTGTTTACAGTAGTATATCCTATAAACACACTTCTCTGTCTGTTTACAGTAGTATATCCTATAAACACACTTCTCTGTCTGTTTACTGTAGTATATCCTATAAACACACTTCTCTGTCTGTTTACTGTAGTATATCCTATAAACACACTTCTCTGTCTGTTTACTGTAGTATATCCTATAAACACACTTCTCTGTCTGTTTACTGTAGTATATCCTATAAACACACTTCTCTGTCTGTTTACTGTAGTATATCCTATAAACACACTTCTCTGTCTGTTTACAGTAGTATATCCTATAAACACACCTTCTCTGTCTGTTTACAGTAGTATATCCTATAAACACACCTTCTCTGTCTGTTTACAGTAGTATACCCTATAGACATACCTTCCCGTTCTGTGTTTACAGTAGTATATCCTATAAACACACCTTCTCTGTCTGTTTACAGTAGTATATCCTATAAACACACTTCTCTGTCTGTTTACAGTAGTATATCCTATAAACACACCTTCTCTGTCTGTTTACAGTAGTATATCCTATAAACATATATTCTCTGTCTGTTTACTGTAGTATATCCTATAAACACACTTCTCTGTCTGTTTACTGTAGTATATCCTATAAACACACTTCTCTGTCTGTTTACTGTAGTATATCCTATAAACACACTTCTCTGTCTGTTTACTGTAGTATATCCTATAAACACACTTCTCTGTCTGTTTACTGTAGTATATCCTATAAACACACCTTCTCTGTCTGTTTACATTAGTATACCCTATAAACACACCTTCTCTGTCTGTTTACAGTAGTATACCCTATAAACACACTTCTCTGTCTGTTTACTGTAGTATATCCTATAAACACACTTCTCTGTCTGTTTACTGTAGTATATCCTATAAACACACTTCTCTGTCTGTTTACTGTAGTATATCCTATAAACACACTTCTCTGTCTGTTTACTGTAGTATATCCTATAAACACACTTCTCTGTCTGTTTACTGTAGTATATCCTATAAACACACTTCTCTGTCTGTTTACTGTAGTATATCCTATAAACACACTTCTCTGTCTGTTTACAGTAGTATATCCTATAAACACACCTTCTCTGTCTGTTTACAGTAGTATACCCTATAAACATACCTTCTCTGTCTGTTTACTGTAGTATACCCTATAAACACACCTTCTCTGTCTGTTTACAGTAGTATACCCTATAAACATACCTTCTCTGTCTGTTTACTGTAGTATATCCTATAAACACACTTCTCTGTCTGTTTACTGTAGTATATCCTATAAACACACTTCTCTGTCTGTTTACAGTAGTATATCCTATAAACACACCTTCTCTGTCTGTTTACAGTAGTATACCCTATAAACATACCTTCTCTGTCTGTTTACTGTAGTATACCCTATAAACACACCTTCTCTGTCTGTTTACAGTAGTATATCCTATAAACACACTTCTCTGTCTGTTTACAGTAGTATATCCTATAAACACACCTTCTCTGTCTGTTTACAGTAGTATATCCTATAAACACACCTTCTCTGTCTGTTTACAGTAGTATACCCTATAAACACACCTTCTCTGTCTGTTTACAGTGGTATACCCTATAAACACACCTTCTCAGTCTGTTTACAGTAGTATACCCTATAAACACACCTTCTCTGTCTGTTTACAGTAGTATACCCTATAGACATACCTTCCCGTTCTGTGTTTACTGTGGTATACCCTATAAACACACCTTCTCAGTCTGTTTACAGTAGTATACCCTATAAACACACCTTCTCTGTCTGTTTACAGTAGTATACCCTATAAACATACCTTCCCGTTCTGTGTTTACTGTGGTATACCCTAGAAACACACCTTCTCAGTCTGTTTACATTAGTATACCCTATAAACACACTTCTCTGTCTGTTTACAGTAGTATACCCTATAAACACACCTTCTCTGTCTGTTTACTGTAGTATACCCTATAAACACACCTTCTCTGTCTGTTTACAGTAGTAGACCCTATAAACATACCTTCTCTGTCTGTTTACAGTAGTATATCCTATAAACACACTTCTCTGTCTGTTTACTGTAGTATATCCTATAAACACACTTCTCTGTCTGTTTACTGTAGTATATCCTATAAACACACTTCTCTGTCTGTTTACTGTAGTATATCCTATAAACACACTTCTCTGTCTGTTTACAGTAGTATATCCTATACACACACTTCTCTGTCTGTTTACTGTAGTATATCCTATAAACACACTTCTCTGTCTGTTTACAGTAGTATATCCTATAAACACACTTCTCTGTCTGTTTACAGTAGTATATCCTATAAACATATCTTCTCTGTCTGTTTACAGTAGTATACCCTATAAACACACCTTCTCAGTCTGTTTACTGTGGTATACCCTATAAACACACCTTCTCTGTCTGTTTACAGTAGTATACCCTATAGACATACCTTCCCGTTCTGTGTTTACTGTGGTATACCCTATAAACACACCTTCTCAGTCTGTTTACAGTAGTATACCCTATAAACACACCTTCTCTGTCTGTTTACAGTAGTATACCCTATAAACATACCTTCCCGTTCTGTGTTTACTGTGGTATACCCTATAAACATACCTTCCCGTTCTGTGTTTACTGTGGTATACCCTATAAACACACCTACTCAGTCTGTTTACATTAGTATACCCTATAAACACACTTCTCTGTCTGTTTACAGTAGTATACCCTATAAACACACCTTCTCTGTCTGTTTACTGTAGTATACCCTATAAACACACCTTCTCTGTCTGTTTACAGTAGTAGACCCTATAAACACACCTTCTCTGTCTGTTTACTGTAGTATACCCTATAAACACACTTCTCTGTCTGTTTACAGTAGTATACCCTATAGACATACCTTCTCTGTCTGTTTACTGTAGTATACCCTATAAACACACCTTCTCAGTCTGTTTACAGTAGTATACCCTATAAACATACCTTCTCTGTCTGTTTACAGTAGTATACCCTATAGACATACCTTCCCGTTCTGTGTTTACTGTGGTATACCCTATAAACACACCTTCTCAGTCTGTTTACATTAGTATACCCTATAAACACACTTCTCAGTCTGTTTACAGTAGTATACCCTATAAACATACCTTCCCATTCTGTGTTTACTGTAGTATACCCTATAAACATACCTTCTAATTCTGTTTACTGTAGTATACCCTATAAACATATCTTCTAATTCTGTGTTTACTGTAGTATACCCTATAAACATACCTTCTAATTCTGTTTACTGTAGTATACCCTATAAACATACCTTCTAATTCTGTTTACTGTAGTATACCCTATAAACATATCTTCTAATTCTGTGTTTACTGTAGTATACCCTATAAACATACCTTCTAATTCTGTTTACTGTAGTATACCCTATAAACATACCTTCTAATTCTGTTTACTGTAGTATACCCTATAAACATACCTTCTAATTCTGTGTTTACTGTAGTATACCCTATAAACATATCTTCTAATTCTGTGTTTACTGTAGTATACCCTATAAACATACCTTCTAATTCTGTTTACTGTAGTATACTCTATAAACATACCTTCTCAGTCTGTTAACTGTAGTATACCCTATAAACATATCTTCTAATTCTGTGTTTACTGTAGTATACCCTATAAACATATCTTCTAATTCTGTGTTTACTGTAGTATACCCTATAAACATATCTTCTAATTCTGTGTTTACTGTAGTATACCCTATAAACATACCTTCTAATTCTGTTTACTGTAGTATACCCTATAAACATATCTTCTAATTCTGTGTTTACTGTAGTATACCCTATAAACATACCTTCTAATTCTGTTTACTGTAGTATACCCTATAAACATACCTTCTAATTCTGTTTACTGTAGTCTACCCTATAAACATACCTTCTCATTCTGTGCTCTCTCGCTCTCTCTCTCTCTCTCTCTCTCTCTGTGTCTCTGTCTGTCTGTCTGTCTGTCTGTCTGTCTGTCTGTCTGTCTGTCTGTCTGTCTGTCTGTCTGTCTGTCTGTCTGTCTCTCTATCTCTCTCTCTCTCTCTCTCTCGTCTTGTTGTCATATTCTCTGTCTATTTCCCCTCTCGATCAGATACCATTCAATCACA
>NC_143024.1:7307500-7325000 GCF_057628025.1 Oncorhynchus mykiss
GCTACACTAACAGCCCTGGCTTGGCTAGGCTAGTGTTAGCTAAGCAATTCATTGTAATGCCATGACTAGACAGATCCGCTAAGAGCCTGGGCTAGGTTAGCGTAAGGCAAAAAACCCACCAATTTCTACCATTACTCTTGTTAAAATCTGATTTAAAAAATAAAACTGCTAAACATTACGCTTAAATTAAGACCAAAAACGTTTTCATACATTTTTACGATATAGCCCCCCTATAAAGCCCTTTTTACATCAGCTGATGTCACAAAGTGCTATACAGAATCCCAGTTTAAAACCCCAAACAGCAAGCAATGCAGATGTAGAAGCACGGTGGCTAGCAAAAACTCCCTAGGAAGGCAGGGAACCTAGGAAGAAACTTAGAGAAACTTATGAGGGGTGGCCAATGTAAGCCTTTAGCTAATGCAAGACTATTAGCTTGTTAGTTGAAAGTATGCTCTGTTGTAGAAGTGTCCTTCTCTGGGTCCTGTTGATTATATCACTATGCTATGCTAGTGTTAGCCTGTTAGCACTGTATGCTCTGTTGTAGAAGTGTCCTTCTCTGGGTCCTGTTGATTATATCACTATGCTATGCTAGTGTTAGCCTGTTAGCACTGTATGCTCTGTTGTAGAAGTGTCCTTCTCTGGGTCCTGTTGATTATATCACTATGCTATGCTAGTGATATAATGTCCTGTTAATTATATCAGTATGCTAGGCTAGTGATGTAATATCCTGTTAATTATATCACTATGCTAGGCTAGTGATATAATGTCCTGTTGATTATATTACTATGCTAGGCTAGTGATGTAATATCCTGTTAATTATATCACTATGCTAGGCTAGTTATATAATGTCCTGTTGATTATATTACTATGCTAGGCTAGTGATATAATGTCCTGTTGATTATATTA
This sequence comes from Oncorhynchus mykiss, assembly GCF_057628025.1. Taxonomy (NCBI): domain Eukaryota; kingdom Metazoa; phylum Chordata; class Actinopteri; order Salmoniformes; family Salmonidae; genus Oncorhynchus; species Oncorhynchus mykiss. The sequence continues at coordinate 7,308,407 of NC_143024.1, forward strand.
CTATGCTAGGCTAGTGATGTAATAGCCTGTTAATTATATCACTATGCTAGGCTAGTTATATAATGTCCTGTTGATTATATTACTATGCTAGGCTAGTGATATAATGTCCTGTTGATTATATCACCATGCTAGGCTAGTGATGTAATATCCTGTTAATTATATCACTATGCTAGGCTAGTTATATAATGTCCTGTAAATTATATCACTAACAGATAAAAGGCAAATAAGAGACACCCTAAAAGTTGTCATCACAACCCACTTAGTATAATCAAATAACCAACCGATAACACATCATCATTTAGTATATCTATGGCAAGTCAGCGTTTCGTCATTAATCTAGTCCTGGACGAAGCTCTACAGAGTGATAACAAGTTGGCACAGCCACAAAGTCATAACATCGGATTTTAAACCAAACCCTAACACTGCTACCCCTAATGCCTAACCCTAACCTTAACCACACTCCTACCCCGAATGCCTAACCCTAACCTTAACCACACTGCTAACCCTAATGCCTAACCCTAACCTTAACCACACTGCTAACCCTAATGCCTAACCCTAACCTTAACCACACTCCTACCCCGAATGCCTAACCCTAACCTTAACCACACTGCTAACCCTAATGCCTAACCCTAACCTTAACCACACTGCTAACCCTAATGCCTAACCTTAACCTTAACCACACTGCTAACCCTAATGCCTAACCCTAACCTTAACCACACTGCTAACCCTAACCTTAACCACACTGCTACCCCTAATGCCTAACCCTAACCTTAACCACACTGCTAACCCTAATGCCTAACCCTAACCATAACCACACTGCTAACCCTAACCTTAACCACACTGCTACCCCTAATGCCTAACCCTAACCTTAACCACACTGCTAACCCTAATGCCTAACCCTAACCATAACCACACTGCTAACCCTAACCTTAACCACACTGCTACCCCTAATGCCTAACCCTAACCTTAACCACACTGCTAACCCTAATGCCTAACCTTAACCTTAACCTTAACCACACTGCTAACCCTAATGCCTAACCACACTGCTACCCCTAATGCCTAACCCTAACCTTAACCATACTGCTAACCCTAATGCCTAACTCTAACCTTAACCACACTGCTAACCCTAATGCCTAACCCTAACCACACTGCTAACCCGAATGCCTAACCTTAACCACACTGCTAACCCTAATGCCTAACCTTAACCACACTGCTAACCCTAATGCCTAACCCTAACCTTAACCACACTGCTAACCCTAATGCCTAACCCTAACCTTAACCACACTGCTACCCCTAATGCCTAACCCTAACCTTAACCACACTGCTAACCCTAACCTTAACCACACTGCTAACCCTAATGCCTAACCCTAACCTTAACCACACTGCTAACCCTAATGCCTAATGCCTAACCCTAACCTTAACCACACTGCTAACCCTAATGCCTAACCCTAACCACACTGCTACCCCTAATGCCTAACCCTAACCTTAACCACACTGCTAACCCTAATGCCTAACCCTAACCTTAACCACACTGCTAACCCTAATGCCTAGCCCTAACCATAACCACACTGCTAACCCTAATGCCTAACCCTAACCTTAACCACACTGCTAACCCTAATGCCTAACCCTAACCTTAACCACACTGCTAACCCTAATGCCTAGCCCTAACCATAACCACACTGCTAACCCTAATGCCTAACCCTAACCTTAACCACACTGCTAACCCTAATGCCTAACCCTAACCTTAACCACACTGCTAACCCTAATGCCTAGCCCTAACCATAACCACACTGCTAACCCTAATGCCTAACCCTAACCTTAACCACACTGCTAACCCTAATGCCTAGCCCTAACCTTAACCACACTGCTAACCCTAACCTTAACCACACTGCTAACCCTAATGCCTAACCCTAACCATAACCACACTGCTAACCCTAATGCCTAACCCTAACCTTAACCACACTGCTACCCCTAATGCCTAGCCCTAACCTTAACCACACTGCTAGCCCTAATGCCTAGCCCTAACCTTAACCACACTGCTAGCCCTAATGCCTAGCCCTAACCTTAACCACACTGCTAACCCTAATGCCTAGCCCTAACCTTAACCACACTGCTAGCCCTAATGCCTAGCCCTAACCTTAACCACACTGCTAGCCCTAATGCCTAGCCCTAACCTTAACCACACTGCTAGCCCTAATGCCTAGCCCTAACCTTAACCACACTGCTAGCCCTAATGCCTAGCCCTAACCTTAACCACACTGCTAGCCCTAATGCCTAGCCCTAACCTTAACCACACTGCTAACCCTAATGCCTAGCCCTAACCTTAACCACACTGCTAGCCCTAATGCCTAGCCCTAACCTTAACCACACTGCTAGCCCTAATGCCTAACCCTAACCTTAACCACACTGCTAACCCTAATGCCTAACCTTAACCTTAACCACACTGCTAACCCTAATGCCTAGCCCTAACCATAACCACACTGCTAACCCTAATGCCTAACCCTAACCTTAACCACACTGCTAACCCTAATGCCTAACCCTAACCTTAACCACACTGCTAACCCTAATGCCTAGCCCTAACCATAACCACACTGCTAACCCTAATGCCTAACCCTAACCTTAACCACACTGCTAACCCTAATGCCTAACCCTAACCTTAACCACACTGCTAACCCTAATGCCTAGCCCTAACCATAACCACACTGCTAACCCTAATGCCTAACCCTAACCTTAACCACACTGCTAACCCTAATGCCTAGCCCTAACCTTAACCACACTGCTAACCCTAACCTTAACCACACTGCTAACCCTAATGCCTAACCCTAACCATAACCACACTGCTAACCCTAATGCCTAACCCTAACCTTAACCACACTGCTACCCCTAATGCCTAGCCCTAACCTTAACCACACTGCTAGCCCTAATGCCTAGCCCTAACCTTAACCACACTGCTAGCCCTAATGCCTAGCCCTAACCTTAACCACACTGCTAGCCCTAATGCCTAGCCCTAACCTTAACCACACTGCTAGCCCTAATGCCTAGCCCTAACCTTAACCACACTGCTAGCCCTAATGCCTAACCCTAACCTTAACCACACTGCTAGCCCTAATGCCTAGCCCTAACCTTAACCACACTGCTAGCCCTAATGCCTAGCCCTAACCTTAACCACACTGCTAGCCCTAATGCCTAGCCCTAACCTTAACCACACTGCTAGCCCTAATGCCTAGCCCTAACCTTAACCACACTGCTAACCCTAATGCCTAGCCCTAACCTTAACCACACTGCTAGCCCTAATGCCTAGCCCTAACCTTAACCACACTGCTAACCCTAACCTTAACCACACTGCTAGCCCTAATGCCTAGCCCTAACCTTAACCACACTGCTAACCCTAATGCCTAGCCCTAACCTTAACCACACTGCTAACCCTAATGCCTAGCCCTAACCTTAACCACACTGCTAACCCTAATGCCTAGCCCTAACCTTAACCACACTGCTAACCCTAATGCCTAGCCCTAACCTTAACCACACTGCTAACCCTAACCTTAAATGTATACCAAAAAAAACATTTTTTTTTGTTTTTAGTGAATTTTATAATAAGAGCCTTTGCAGCTGGCCCACTTAGCGGAAATCAATCATTTCTGCCTCCAGGACAAGACTCATCTCAATAAACGTCAAACCTGCATATCTATGTCTGTCAGCAGGTTCAGGTGCAGGATGACAGTTAGCAGTCTGGGTTTGGTGGTGTACCGAGGCATGTTTGGAGGGGCATTGATCTCTCTCAGCATACTTCCTGTCAGAATGACAACTGTTGGCTAGGGAAGGGGTCCCAAATGGCACCCTATTCCCTACATAGGGCACTACTTTAGACCAGGGCCCTATGGCACCTTATTCCCTACATAGTGCACTAATTTAGACCAGGGCCCCCATAGGAAATAGGGTGTCATTTGGGATGTAGCTGGGGGGGGGGGGGGGGTGTAGCTAAGCAACAGGAAGGACTGACTAACTGAAACCACTGAGACTGTTTGTGAACCAACAGCAGGGCTGTGAGGAGCTGATAGAGCTGATAAGAGATGTCACACGGAGAACTGTTCCAGACCTGTTACACTATCACACTGTACAACCAATCCTGCTGCACGTCACCACAGTCATCCTCACAGTGACACGTCTTCGTCACAAACCACCGATCCACTCGCACCGCCTCATGCTGAATCGCATCCCTGCGTAGTCTATAGTACACGTGTGCAGGTTGACCTTTTTTTACAGTCGTACCACTTAAACCAACATGAGATATTTAGTCAATATACTGATGGAGTAAGCAGTCCAAACTGTGTTGAATGTGTCTGTGTGTTACTGTATGGTATAGACACACCAGAGGGCTTCACGTTGCCTTGGCCTCGGAGGTACTGAACACATAGTGGATTAGTCAGAGTCCCACTGTAGACACTAGTGTTGAATGTGTCTGTGTGTTACTGTATGGTATAGACACACCAGAGGGCTTCACGTTGCCTTGGCCTCGGAGGTACTGAACACATAGTGGATTAGTCAGAGTCCCACTGTAGACACTAGTGTTGAATGTGTCTGTGTGTTACTGTGTGGTATAGACACACCAGAGGGCTTCACGTTGCCTTGGCCTCGGAGGTACTGAACACATAGTGGATTAGTCAGAGTCCCACTGTAGACACTAGTGTTGAACAACAGCAAAGGACCTTGTGAAGATGCATGGAGGAAACAGGTACAAAACTATTTATATCCACAGTAAAAATAAGTCCTACATCGACATAACCTGAAAGGCCGCTCAACAAGGAAGAAGCCACTGCTCCAAATCCGCCATAAAAAAAACAGACTATGGTTTGCAACTGCACATGGGGACAAAGATCGTACATTTTGGAGAAATGTCATCTGGTCTGATGAAACAAAAATAGAACTGTTTGGCCATAATGACCATCATTATGTTTGGAGGAAAAAGGGGGAGGCTTGCAAGCAGAGGAACACCATCCCAACCGTGAAGCACGGGGGTGGCAGCATCATGTTGTGGGGGTGCTTTGCTGCAGGAGGGACTGGTGCACTTCACAAAATAGATGGCATCATGAGGCAGGAAAATTATGTGGATATATTGATGCAACATCTCAAGACATCAGTCAGGAAGTTAAAGCTTGGTCACAAATGGGTCTTGCAAATGGACAATGACCCCAAGCATACTTCCAAAGTTGTGGCAAAATGGCCATCACAAAGCCCTGACCTCAGAACATGTGGGCAGAACTGACAAAGCGTGTGCGAGCAAGGAGGCCTACAAACCTGACTCAGTTACACCAGCTCACCAAAATTCACCCAATTTATTGTGGGAAGCTTGTGGAAGGCTACCCAAAATGTTTGACCCAAGTTAAACAGTTTAAAGGCAATGCTACCAAATACTAATTGAGTGTATGTAAACTTCTGACCCACTGGGAATGTGATGAAAAAATAAAAGCTGAAATAAATTATTATTCTGACATTTCACATTCTTAATGTCACGGTCGTCATAATGAGGAGACCAAGGCACAGCGTGATAAGCGTACATAACTCTCTTAATGAAAAGAACGAAAACTGAAACTATACAAAACAACCAAACTAAACCGTGAAGCTATATGACTAGTGCAAACAGGCAACTAAACATAGAATAAACAACCCACAAACTATCTAAGGAATATGGCTACCTAAATAGGGTCCCCAATCGGAGACAACGATATACAGCTGCCTCTGATTGAGAACCAATCTAGGCAACCATAGACATAAAGACACCTAGACTAGAAAAAAACAATAAACATACAAAAAACCCTAGACAATCCAAAAACTACATAAACATCTCTTGCACACTCTGACCTCACCAAAATAATAAAGAAAACAAAGACAACTAAGGTCAGGGCGTGGCATTTAAAATAAAGTGGTGGTCCTAACTGACCTAAAACAGGGCAGTTATACGAGGATTAAATGTCAGGAATTGTGTAAAACTGAGTTTAATAAATGTATTTGGCTCAGGTGTACGTAAACTTCCCACTTCAACTGTATATATATATCAAGGGTGGGAAACTGCATTCTGGGAGCAGTTGGCTGCTGTCTGTGAGCCTGTTTTCCAGACCCAGATTAAGACCATTCCTGGATTAAATAGTCAATGAGATGCATTATGTTTTCAGCAAGGGCATGAAGTTTGGGATGTTTACAGTCTGTGTGCTGGTTTCCCAGACCCAGATTAAGACCATTCCTGGATTAAATAGTCAATGAGATGCATTATGTTGTCAGCAAGGGCATGAAGTTTGGGATGTTTACAGTCTGTGAGCTGGTTTCCCAGACCCAGATTAAGACCATTCCTGGATTAAATAGTCAATGAGATGCATTATGTTTTCAGCAAGTGCATGAGGTTTGGGATGTTTACAGTCTGTGTGCTGGTTTCCCAGACCCAGATTAAGACCATTCCTGGGTTAAAAAAGTGTTATTTAAACCAGGAATAGTTGTATAATCTGTGCCCGGGGAAACCAGCTCAGAGACTAACTCTCCACGACATGTTACACCATGCTCATGTTCTCGGATTAAAAAGGGTTTGTTTTGTTGTCCCGGAATAGCTTTATTATCTGAGTCACTATCTCTTCCCAGACGGACAGACTCCAATGTTACATTATCTACACAGACAGACAGACAGACAGACAGACAGACAGACAGACAGACAGACAGACAGACAGACAGACAGACAGACAGTAATGCTATATTATCTAAACAGACAGAAAGACAGACAGACAGACAGACAGACAGTAATGCTATATTATCTAAACAGACAGAAAGACAGACAGACAGACAGACAGACAGACAGACAGACAGACAGACAGTAATGCTATATTATCTAAACAGACAGAAAGACAGACAGACAGACAGACAGACTAATGTTATATTATCTAAATATACAGACGGACGGCTGGCTGGCTGGCTGGCTGGCTGGCTGGCTGGCTGCCTGGCTGGCTGGCTGGCTGGCTGGCTGGCTGCCTGGCTGGCTGCCTGTCTGGCTGGCTGGCTGGCTGTCTGGCTGGCTGCCTGACTGGCTGGCTGGCTGGCTGCCTGGCTGGCTGCCTGGCTGCCTGACTGGCTGGCTGGCTGCCTGGCTGCCTGGCTGGCTGGCTGCCTGGCTGCCTGGCTGGCTGGCTGCCTGGCTGCCTGGCTGGCTGGCTGGCTGTAATGTTAAATCATCTAAATCAGGGCTGGGCAGGTAACCTCGTGGTTAGAGGGTTGGGTTTGAATACCTGATCCGACAAGGTGAAAACATGTCAATGGGCTCTTGAGCAAGGCACTTTAAACCTAAATGGAAATCTTTAAAAAATAAAATAAAAATAAATGTTTTATCTCATCTAAATCTACCAGACATTCCATTGATGTCTCACCCACTGATTTACAAAGCAGTGTAAAATGATACCGTTGAACCAGATGGGAGTTATACATTATACATTTACAACAAAGACTCTTTATTCCAACTCATCAGAAATACCAGCTACCAGGAAATGACACGAAAGCTGTAGAATGTCTAGGCATGACTCTGTACTCGACTTATATGAATGCAGCTTGTGTTCTCTTAATAATAAAGACAATGTACTCTCTCTAATACCCCATAAACACGTGGTTATTTTCCATTCACATCATATTAAAACAAAGTAACACACACACACACCAAACAAACCAGAGGCCTTATAGTAAGAAAACAATCAGAAGACACTGATGAAGCTTTGTTACGGGCAGAGAGAAAACGAAGAGCAAAACAGGAGCCTAAACTGTAAAAATGTTAAAGAACCCTCTCCTCTCCTCTCCTCTCCTCTCCTCTCCTCTCCTCTCCTCTCCTCTCCTCTCCTCTCCTCTCCTATCTCCTCTCCTCTCCTCTCCTCTCCTCTCTCCTCTCCTCTCCTCTCCTATTCTCTTCTCTTGTCACCGACTTCTTGGCACAGACAAGTACTGTGCCGGCATCCCAGATGGCACCCTATTCCCTATACAGTGCACTACTAATGACCAGAGCCTTATGGGAGACCTTTGGTCCCTGGTCAAATGTATTGCACTACACAGGGAACAGTGTGCCATTTGGGACAGAGCCAGAGAGAGACAGGCCCTAACTGTTGCTGCATGCACTCTGACAGTATCTGCTCATAAAGCCCTGTCAACACCCAGCAGCACAGCACGGAAGAGACACACACAGGAGGAGACACACACACTTAGACACACACACACACACACACACACACACTCACACACACACACACACACACACACACACACACACACACACACACACACACACAGGAGGAGACACACACACAGTTAGACACACACACACTTAGACACATACACACACACACACACACACACACACACACACACACACGCATAGGAGAAACCCAGTGACCTGACAGACTTGCCCTACCTCACCTCTCTCTCTCTCTCCCTCCCTCCCTCCCTCCCTCCCTCCCTCCCTCCCTCCCTCCCTCCCTTTCCTCCTCCTGTCCTCTCCCCATCCTTCCACCCTATCCTCCCTCTCTCCCACCCTCCCTCCTCTCCTCACCTCACCCTATCCTCCCTCCCTCGTCTCCTCTCCTCTCCCCATCCTTCCTCCCTCCCTTTCCTCCTCCTGTCCTTTCCCAATCCTCCCACTCTATCCTCCCTCTCTCCCACCCTCCCTCCTCTCCTCACCTCACCTCACCCTATCCTCCCTCCCTCCTCTCCTCTCCTCTCCCCATCCTTCCTCCCACCCTCTCCTCCTCCTCTCCTCTCTCCATCCTCCCTCCCTCTCCTCCTCCTGTCTTCTCCTCTCCCCATCCTCCCACCCTCTCCTCTCCACCTCTTCTCCTCTCCCCATCCTCCCTCCCCTTTCTTCTCCCCTCCCTCCACCCCTACCTCGACCCACACTGTAATCATCTCCCTCTCCTCTCCCTTTACTTCTCCCCTCTAACCCCGCCATCACCCCACAGTAACACACACCTTACATAAACCCTCCCTCTCCTCCTGCCCTCTTCCTCTCCTCCCCCTCTTCTCTTTCTGAGGCAGGCTGTGCTGCCAGTGCTGACAAGCCACTTCCTCTCACTGAGGTAAACACCTGGGCAATGAACTCACTGAGGTAAACACCTGGGCAATGAACTCACTGAGGTAAACACCTGGGCAATGAACTCACTGAGGTAAAGACCTGGACAATGAACTCACTGCTAAATAAAAACACTGCTAGACCCAGCAGGCAGGCAACACACACGCATGCGCGCACACACACACACACACACACACACACACACACACACACACACACACACACACACACACACACACACACACACACACACACACACACACACACACACACACACACACATACACACATGCATACACACACATGCATATACACACACACAGACACAAACACATACACATGCCTGAGGTGTGGTGAGTTGTGGTAACGTGGGATAAGGTGGTAAAGGTGATGTGGGGTGAAGTGTGGTGGGGTGAGGTGGGGTGAGGTGTGGTGGGATGAGGTGGGGTGGGGTGAGGTGTGGTGGGATGAGGTGGGATGGGGTGAGGTGAGGTATGGTGGGTGAGGTGTGGTGTGGTGGGATGAGGTGGGGAGGGGTGAGGTGAGGTATGGTGGGGTGAGGTGTGGTGGGATGGGGTAAGGTATGGTGAGGTGAGGTGAGGTATGGTGAGTGAGGTGTGGTGTGGTGGGATGAGGTGGGGTGAGGTGAGGTGAGGTGGGGTGAGATGTGGTGAGATGTGGTGGGGTGAGGTGAGGTGTGGTGGGGTGAGGTGGGATGGGGTGAGGTGAGGTATGGTGGGTGAGGTGTGGTGTGGTGGGATGAGGTGGGGAGGGGTGAGGTGAGGTATGGTGGGGTGAGGTATGGTGGGATGGGGTAAGGTATGGTGAGGTGAGGTGAGGTATGGTGGGGTGAGGTGAGGTATGGTGGGGTGAGGTAAGGTAAGGTATGATGGGGTGAGGTGTGGTGGGATAAGGTGTGGTGGGGTGAGGTAAGGTATAGTGGGGTGAGGTAAGGTATGGTGGGGTGAGGTAAGGTATGGTGGGGTGAGGTATGGTGGGGTGAGGTAAGGTATAGTGGGGTGAGGTGAGGTATGGTGTGGTGGGATGAGGTAAGGTATGGTGGGGTGAGGTGAGGTATGGTGGGGTGAGGTGAGGTATGGTGGAGTGAGGTAAGGTAAGGTGGGGTGAGGTAAGGTATGGTGGGATGAGGTAAGGTATGGTGGGGTGAGGTGAGGTATGGTGGGGTGAGGTAAGGTATGGTGAGGTGAGGTATGGTGGGGTGAGGTGAGGTAAGGTGGGGTGAGGTAAGGTATGGTGGGGTGAGGTGAGGTAAGATATGGTGGGGTGAGGTGAGGTATGGTGGGGTAAGGTAAGGTATGGTGGGGTGAGGTAAGGTATGGTGGGGTGAGGTAAGGTATGGTGGGGTGAGGTAAGGTATGGTGGGGTGAGGTGAGGTAAGGTATGGTGGGGTGAGGTGAGGTAAGGTATGGTGGGGTGAGGTGAGGTATGGTGGGGTGAGGTAAGGTATGGTGGGGTGAGGTAAGGTATGGTGGGGTGAGGTAAGGTATGGTGGGGTGAGGTAAGGTATGGTGGGGTGAGGTAAGGTATGGTGGGGTGAGGTAAGGTATGGTGGGGTGAGGTGAGGTGGGGTGAGATGTGGTGGGTTGAGGTGTGGTGGGATGAGGTGGGGTGGGGTGAGGTGAGGTATGGTGGGTGAGTTGTGGTGTGGTGGGGTGGGTGAGATGTGGTGGGGTGAGGTGTGGTGTGGTGGGATGAGGTGGGGTGGGGTGAGGTGAGGTAGGGTGGGGTGAGGTGAGGTGGGGTGAGATGTGGTGAGATGTGGTGGGGTGAGGTGTGGTGGGATGAGGTGGGGTGGGGTGAGGTGAGGTGAGGTATGGTGAGTGAGGTGTGGTGTGGTGGGATGAGGTGGGGTGGGTTGAGATGTGGTGAGATGTGGTAGGGTGAGGTGAGGTATGGAGGGGTGAGGTAAGGTATAGTGGGGTGAGGTGAGGTATGGTGTGGTGGGATGAGGTAAGGTATGGTGGGGTGAGGTGAGGTATGGTGGGGTGAGTTGAGGTATGGTGGGGTGAGGTAAGGCAAGGTGGGGTGAGGTAAGGTATGGTGGGATGAGGTAAGGTATGGGGTGGTGAGGTGAGGTAAGGTATGGTGGGGTGAGGTAAGGTATGGTGGGGTGAGGTAAGGTACGGTGGGGTGAGGTGAGGTATGGTGGGGTGAGGTATGGTGGGGTGAGGTATGGTGTGGTGGGGTGAGGTAAGGTATGGTGGGGTGAGGTGAGGTATGGTATAGTGGGGTGAGGTGAGGTATGGTGTGGTGGGATGAGGTAAGGTATGGTGGGGTGAGGTGAGGTATGGTGGGGTGAGGTGAGGTATGGTGGAGTGGGGTAAGATAAGGTGGGGTGAGGTAAGGTATGGTGGGGTGAGGTATGGTGGGGTGAGGTGAGGTAAGGTGGGGTGAGGTAAGGTATGGTGGGGTGAGGTGAGGTAAGGTATGGTGGGGTGAGGTGAGGTAAGGTATGGTTGGGTGAGGTGAGGTATGGTGGGGTAAGGTAAGGTATGGTGGGGTGAGGTAAGGTATGGTGGGGTGAGGTAAGGTATGGTGGGGTGAGGTGAGGTATGGTGGGGTGAGGTAAGGTAAGGTGGGGTGAGGTAAGGTATGGTGGGGTGAGGTAAGGTATGGTGGGGTGAGGTGAGGTATGGTGGGGTGATGTAAGGTAAGGTGGGGTGAGGTAAGGTATGGTGGGGTGAGGTAAGGTATGGTGGGGTGAGGTGAGGTGGGGTGAGATGTGGTGGGTTGAGGTGTGGTGGGATGAGGTAGGGTGGGGTGGGGTGAGGTATGGTGGGTGAGGTGTGGTGTGGTGGGGTGGGTGAGATGTGGTGGGGTGAGGTGTGGTGTGGTGGGATGAGGTGGGGTGGGGTGAGGTGAGGTAGGGTGGGGTGAGGTGAGGTGAGGTGAGATGTGGTGAGATGTGGTGGGGTGAGGTGTGGTGGGATGAGGTGGGGTGGGGTGAGGTGAGGTGAGGTATGGTGAGTGAAGTGTGGTATGGTGGGATGAGGTGAGGTGGGGTGAGATGTGGTGAGATGTGGTAGGGTGAGGTGAGGCATGGACGGGTGAGGTAAGGTATAGTGGGGTGAGGTGAGGTATGGTGGGTTGAGGTATGGTGGGGTGAGGTGAGGTAAGGTGGGGTGAGGTAAGGTATGGTGGGGTGAGGTGAGGTAAGGTATGATGGGGTGAGGTGAGGTAAGGTATGGTGGGGTGAGGTAAGGTATGGTGGGGTGAGGTAAGGTGTGGTGGGGTGAGGTATGGTGGGGTGAGGTGAGGTATGGTGGGGTGAGGTAAGGTATGGTGGGGTGAGGTAAGGTGTGGTGGGGTGAGGTATGGTGGGGTGAGGTGAGGTAAGGTATGGTGGGGTGAGGTGAGATGAGGTAAGACATGGTGGGGTGAGGTATGGTGGGGTGAGGTAAAGTAAGGTATGGTGGGGTGAGGTATGGTGGGGTGAGGTAAGGTAAGGTATGGTGGGGTGAGGTAAGGTATGGTGGGGTGAGGTGAGGTATGGTGGGGTGAGGTGGGGTGAGGTGAGGTATGGTGGGGTGAGGAAAGGTAAGGTATGATGGGGTAAGTTGTGGTGGTGTGAGGTTTGGTGGGGTGAGGTGTGGTGAGGTAAGGTAAGGTGTGGTGAGGTGAGGTATGGTGGGGTGAGGTGAGGTAGGGTGAGGTAAGGTATGGTGGGGTGAGGTGAGGTGAGGTTAGGTAGGGTGAGGTATTGTGTTGTAAGGTGGTCAGTACGATGGTGTAGGGTTGAAGGACGGGGTCAGTAGGTTGGTATAGGGTTGTAGGTTGGGGTCAGTAGGTTGGTATTGGGTTGAAGGACGGGGTCAGTAGGTTGGTATAAGGTTGAAGAACGGGGTCAGTAGGTTGGTATAGGGTTGTAGGGTGGGGTCAGTAGGTTGGTATAGGGTTGAAGGACGGGGCCAGTAGGTTGGTATAGGGTTGAAGGACAGGGTCAGTAGGTTGGTATAGGGTTGAAGGACAGGGTCAGTAGGTTGGTATAAGGTTGAAGGACGGGGTCAGTAGGTTGGTATAGGGTTGAAGGACGGGGTCAGTAGGTTGGTATAGGGTTGTAGGATGGGGTCAGTAGGTTGGTATAGGGTTGAATGACGGGGTCAGTAGGTTGGTATAAGGTTGAAGAACGGGGTCAGTAGGTTGGTATAGGGTTGAAGGACGGGGTCAGTAGGTTGGTATAGGGTTGAAGGATGGGGTCAGTAGGTTGGTATAGGGTTGTAGGTGGGGTCAGTAGGTTGGTATAGGGTTGAAGGACGGGGTCAGTAGGTTGGTATAAGGTTGAAGGACGGGGTCAGTAGGTTGGTATAGGGTTGAGGGACGGGGTCAGTAGGTTGGTATAAGGTTGAAGAACGGGGTCAGTAGGTTGGTATAGGGTTGAAGGACGGGGTCAGTAGGTTGGTATAAGGTTGAAGAACGGGGTCAGCAGGTTGGTATAGGGTTGTAGGGTGGGGTCAGTAGGTTGGTATAGGGTTGAAGGACGGGGTCAGTAGGTTGGTATAGGGTTGTAGGGTGGGGTCAGTAGGTTGGTATAGGGTTGTAGGGTGGGGTCAGTAGGTTGGTATAGGGTTGTAGGGTGGGGTCAGTAGGTTGGTATAAGGTTGAAGAACGGGGTCAGTAGGTTGGTATATGGTTGAAGGACGGGGTCAGTAGGTTGGTATAAGGTTGAAGGACAGGGTCAGTAGGTTGGTATAGGGTTGTAGGGTGGGGTCAGGGGGGACGGTGTAAGGGTCACTCAGGTCACTTTCATTTTTTATACAGACATGAGAGGTAAAAACCTGTTTTTTTAATCATCTCAGCAAAGTCTGAGCCTGTGCTGATCCAGGACCAGTTTAATCTTTTAGATTGTAGTGAATGGATGAGGGATTCAGCACTCCTACTCTGAGTTATGAATAGAAGCCCTGAACAGTTTTCAGTATCCCTGACCTAAAACAGACAATATAACTTAAATCATTCAGTCAGTCAGCCAGTCAGTCAGGCAGTCAGCCAGGCAGTCAGCCAGTCAGTCAAGCAGTCAGGAAATCAGGCAGTCAGGCAGCCAGCCAGTCAGCCAGGCAGTCAATCAGGTAGTCAGCCAGTCAAGTAGTCAGTCAGGCAGTCAGCCAGGTAGTCAGTCAGGCAGTCAGCCAGGTAGTCAGTCAGTCAGTCAGCCAGGCAGTCAATCAGGCAGTCAGCCAGTCAGCCAGTCAGTCAGTCAGCCAGTCAATCAGTCAGTCAGCCAGGCAGTAAGTAAGTCAGTCAGTCAGTCAGTCAGGCACCATATCGGAGTTAATTGATTAAGCTTGGGCTACATATGGAACTGTATGTCTGTCTGGTTTAATGACAGGAAGCGCTGACAATGAAGAATCTGACGAATTCTAATTTTTAATTGCCAATGAAAAACTCCATATTTATGGTGGTCCCTCTGTCTGTCTGGATGAATGGGGAAATGGATTGAGCTAGTTAAGCATATTCCTTATCACAATGAGAAATAGTGCTTTAACTCGACTAAAGCCCTTTGGAGTTTGCTTTAATACTATTGGATAGATCTGTGTTTTTTTTTTTTTAGTTCAAACAATAGAATTGAACAGGAAAATGTAATTATTAAATTATTCAACAGTGCCAAAGGTAATATTTTTCATAGTACTTTCGCTGTACTTTCTACTGCAAAAAATGTGTCAAACGCTGAGGTTTTAAAAATGACACGTCTTCTTCTTGAGGAACCATTTTCTCTCTTTTTTGATTAACCTTCAGTCTTGAGAGCCCAGCAAAAAAAAAAAAATGTTTTTATCTGACTATCATTTCTTGTTTTCAGGACAACCAGGGCCACAGGTAGAACACAAAACAACGTGACATTAACAGTTGTTCATTCATGAGCTTTTATTGACAAATGGCAATCAATTAAACAAATGTCAGCCAAGCAAGAACCTGATTATAATGAATTTACAGTGGGGGCAAAAAAAAGTATTTAGTCAGCCACCAATTGTGCAAGTTCTCCCACGTAAAAAGATGAGAGAGGCCTGTAATTTTCATCATAGGTACACTTCAACTATGACAGACAAAAGGAGAAAAAAAAATCCAGAAAATCACATTTTTTATGAATTTATTTGCAAATTATGGTGGAAAATAAGTATTTGCCATTAATACATGTAACGAGTGGAGGACAGAGGAGCCTCTTAAAGATAAAGTTACAGGTCTGTGAGCCAGAAATCTTGCTTGTTTGTAGGTGACCAAATACTTATGTTCCACCATTATTTTGAAATAAATTCATAAAAAATCCTACAATGTGTTTTTCTCATTTTTCTCATTTTGTCTGTCATAGTTGAAGTGTACCTATGATGAAAATTACAGGCCTCTCTCATCTTTTTAAGTGGGAGAACTTGCACAATTGGTGGCTGACTAAATACTTTTTTGCCCCACTGTAAATGAATGCTGTAAGTATATACATACATTTGTTTCATACAATGTTTAACAGGAGTTAGAAGTCCAAAACACACCGGTAGTCCTGGTGGGACTCACTGGTCCTGGTGGGACTCCTGGTCCTGGTGGGACTCACTGGGTTTTAATAGGACTTCCTCATGGTATTAAAAAACCTTTTTAAGTCTGATTCATTTTTCAGAATTATACAAAATATTTTTTTAAGTTCAGTAAAATAAAAATATATCACAAATAATTGTTCCTGAGGCCTCAGAGTCTAGCAACTCCTTGTGTCGGGCCGGGCGCCTCCAGGCTGGTTTTCCTCTGACACATTGGTGCACCTGGCTTCCGGGGTTATGAAGCGCGGTTCGGCGGGTCATTTTTCGGGGAGGACGCATGACTCGACCTTCGCCTCTCCCGAGCCCGTTGGGGAGATGAAGCGATGAGACAAGATCGTAATTGGATATCGCGAAACTGGGGAGAAAAGGTAGGTAAAGAAAAAACATATAATTATATAATTTGTTCCTGGAGATATGTCCTGCTGCAGATGCTATGGAATTTATATCTTATTGATCTCTTACCAAGTGAAACAAATCACTAGAATACTGCAAAAGATGCATCTGCAAGTCTAGCTACAGTCATTCTACCACTGTGTTTAAAGCAGTTTAAAGCAGAAAACCCTAATCCCTTTGACTAGCAAGTCCACAAATGATGTGTATTGTTGTGATTCTAAATGTTGAGTTATGTATACAGTATATTCCCATGTAGGTCCCACAACTATCCTTTGGGTTAGTGAGCAACATTACCATGGTTATGGACACTGTCATTGACCTGTAACCCTTCTCTAACGGACATGGTCAGAGTTGGATCAAGGGGTATGTAATTATACTGTCCGCACGGACAGTCATGGCCGAAATTAACGGCTGTTTTGGGCATGTGAGACCTTTATTCATGTAATCTGCAGGAGCGAGAGAACAAGGAGGAGAGAGGGAGAGAGGGAGAGGGAGAGGGAGAGAGAGAGAGAGAGAGAGAGAGAGAGAGAGAGAGAGAGAGAGAGAGAGAGAGAGAGAGAGAGAGAGAGAGAGAGAGAGAGAGAGA